>NW_027279487.1:0-170355 GCF_046629955.1 Centroberyx affinis
ATTGCTTGAGCTTGTCTGGCACAGTGAAATCAAATGAAAATATATGCAAGCACAGGAAGTGGGTGCAGAAGTGTAGTGGTCGGTCGAATCTGTCTGGCAATTGAGAATATTGAGCCTCATACATCAAGGAGGATAGACAAAATTGTACTTTAAGAGAAATCATTGCAATCAACAAATTTCAAATCGAGTCTTTTTCAAACTTCAGCATTTTTCTGAAGGGGAAATACTGATCAATAAGGCTCAGTTTGGGTATCCGGTGCACCGCGGAAGCTCAAGCAATCACTCAAAAAGGTATTTGGAAGGCATTCATAGAACCCGGATGTGCTGGACGGCGCGTGGCCGGTCCGAACGCGGGCCTCACTCCTGGAGCAGGATGACGTCGACGTTGTCGTGGACGCCCTGCAGGAGCAGCTCGCCCTGGAAGGTGAGCACCTTCTTCCTCTTGGCGGCCTTCAGGGTGCCCACCAGCGCCTCGAAGATATTGGCACACTTGTCGTCGTTGAACAGCACTCCGAACTTCACGCTGGTTTGTCCCTCGGCATCTGAAATGACAGATGGGTACTGATTGATCACAGCGAAGTGGTATTGCCTACTGTGGAATTTAAGTTTCTGGTTTGTTTGGAATGAATAGAAGAAGGGCTGGGTAGTTAGCATGAGCAGTGGTAGCCACCATGGCTGAACAGGCAAAGAAACGAAACTTCATCAACAGAAAATCCAAGGAAAAAGACGTCACAGTACTGGACCAAAGATGGAGACTAACTAATACAAAACCAGAATCTCATGGATTTGCTTACATTCTTCTACCAATATACCGCAGTGCGATAAAACACGTGCGAATGGCGAAGGGATTTGTCATTTGCCTCCATGGAAATACTAAAAATAACAGTGGATCAAACCGTCAATGGCCATTCAGAAATAGTCTGCTGCCAGTTGTGTTTCAAATGTATCAGCTGATGGAAAAAGCGGCAAGAGGATGGAACAGAGTCAATGGCCAAGAAAGCTCTCAGTGTCAGCCAGGGGATTTTCAACTGCTCACAGACTGACTGAGGGCTGTGTTGTGCATAGTGTGTGTGTGTGTGTGTGTGTGTGTGTGAAAATTTGAAAGCCCCTTTTACACAATTGTTACAGTTGTTCGAATAGCGCTTTACAAGACAGCATGTGTGAGAACAATCAGTATAATAAGTGCGTGAAGGCCTGAGTGTGAAAGAATACAACATTTTGATAACAGATGTTTAGATATTCATTTCAAATAACAATACACAGGAACAATGATCTATAGGCCAGTACAGTAAGTAATGCATCCACAGTGGCAGAGCTTCTACTGTGGTACTTTCAAGCTTTCAGACAGAGGGAATTGCATTTCTGCATAGTCCACACAACTGATTGCACGGTCTGTGGGATAAGGTGCAACTACATCTGCTGTAAGGAATGGTCTCCATAAATATTCTTGGTGCAGAGTGACCTGGTACTCCAGTCTATTTAGGTTTCCAAGAATAGGAGTAGTGAGCGAGGATAACTGATCAACATCACAAGATTCTGAATATAGTTCTGTATATAGTTCATTACAATGCGGGAGATGAACTGGCTTCAGAACTGCTCAGGTATGCAAAGTACTTCAAATAATACATATACAAATACAGAATCATAGCCCGGACTCACTTTTACTGCCAAGTCGCTGAATCTCCTGGACCAGCAAAGTTACTTCATGTTCGACATTCATTGTCACTAGAAGGGGAAACAAAATGAAGTTGAGAGTAAATTACCCTGATGAGACATTCAACTTTCAACAAAGCATGTAAGATGTAATGGTGCCCGTTTGATGGCCATGATGTCAGACTCTTTAACTTCCAATAAATAATCTCACTCTTTCAAAGCTGTGATATAAATTGTGGTCTGGGGGGCAATTAGCCCTGATGCACATCATCCTGTCTTGTATGGAGAGAATTGAAAGCCAAACGCCATTCAAAAATCTATCAATTTAATGTTGCCTTGCTTCTAGGAAAAGGCTAATACGGTGTAGAACACAACTTAAGATCTTACACGATTCATTATGATCGACTCCTCAAATCGGCATGCATCCAATCCACCAAGCAGCTATTATTTCAATACATTTTTAACTTTTCGAATTGGTTGGCCTGTTTTTTCCACACACTCGTACCACCGAAATGCACAGCTGTGAGCGGTAGCGCGCATTGCGGGCCAGTTGTTAAAGTTGAGATTTTAATTAAATAAACTGCTGCTTGGTGATCAAATGCAGGCCGAATGTTCTAGAAGACCCTAATTATCCAGTGGAGGCATTAAGTTATATTCTACCCCTAACATAAATTTGCCGATAAGTGATGCAACGTTAAATTGATAGATTTATGAATAGAGTTTGGCAGGAAGTTCTATCGCTACAAGAGAACGGTACGTATCGGGGCTAGGGTGCAATATTAATATAATTTGAAATCATTACATCTATGACAAAACGCCGTAACAGACGTTAAAGTGTAACTGGGAAAAGGATTGTGCAGCAATCACTTTAACAAGCTACAGCATGACATGGACAGACATCATCAATGCGGAAGTGGATGAGCACTCCTAGCTAGCCATCACACGGCAGTAACTAACGCTTGTTACACTTCATTCAGTTGTCAGCAGTCATTCTTCAGTACGGTTCAATATTCATAATTAAATGATGTGCTACATGACTGATGTAGTTATATAAAATATTGCCCCACTGAACAGCAGACAGTGTTAGCTTGCCGCTAGCTAGCTAGCCCGGGGCGTACAATTACCACTGAGGGAGGACTGGAGAATTGTTGTTAGAAAAAACATTAAACTGGATTTACTGTATGATGGTAAAACCTATTATAACAATGCACAGCCAGTTTGTAATGTAACCGTTAGTCTGAAATATGTATTTACCTGACAGCAATTGCTAGCTTTTAGATGATGGACGAGTTTGAGAGCCGACGCCGGTGGAGAATGTTGCTGCATTCAAGTGCTGCATGGAAACCCCTACATCTGAATTTAGAAGTCATAAATAGGCTACTTGTCGCGGCATAAAAGTACTTTTGATCTGAAATGATAATAAAATGGACCCTGTGACAAAAGTGTTTTTTGTGGCTGTTTATTTTTTAGAAATCAATGATACATTTAGGTTAATGTTTACAACAAACCAAATACTGTAATATCAACCACAAAGAAAAAAAAAACAGCAAGTAGTTGTGTCCTCCCATGGCAAACTCAGGAAGATGGAGAGGTCAGGGTCCATGTCCAAACCCCAAGTATTTATGACCTGAAAGCTGATGTGAACAGTATTTTCAACCAGGAACCTTCTATCTGCCATCTTTACCACCTGACCTGAGTGCAGCAATAGAAAACATTTCCCATTATTACACCATGCCACCCTAGTCGTATTTTGTTGGGTCTTTCATTCATGTGCGATCCCCTCGTACTTCTGATATTTCCCATTGTACTTGAAGGCAGCATGAAAGCTCATCTGACTTCATCGTGACAATTGGCCCATATATGGGATGGAGGAAGTAGAAGATGTCCTGGGCTTCTACTTCCACAATCAAGTTACATTTAGTTCTCCAAACTAGAAGGCAGTTATCCAAATCCCACTGAGAAAATATTACGTTCCATTCAGATAATATCTTTACAATAACCAAGACCACAACAGTGTCATCTATTGATTCCAATACACAGGATGTAACCACTCTACCCAATACCTAGGCTACTTCATAGCATTGCCCAACCATTTCTAAACACGCAATTGATTTCAACAACAAAGTATATTTAGCTGTATCCACACCGGAATACCAATGGTAAATCACATCATATCTACATGTTTGTCTATCTACAACACTATGAGAATGAAGGTATATGTAATTACAATTTTTTTTCATCAACATGAGACGGTATGTTTTCTCTAGCCATGCACTGAGGAAAAAAACAGTCCTAAAAAAGTCCCTTGCCCTATTGTAAGGGCCCAACAACATTGTGGGCTACTATCTCATCCTGTGAGAGGGCTGCAAAGACTGTGATGTTGCCTCCATGTTTACCAGGGACATTGCAACTGGCATGCTGACCAATTACATTCATACCTCTCTGTTTTTTAGTTATAGGCGCGACATGTCATTCAATTGTCAAGTAAATTGTGATATCTTGGTATAATTACTCTGAGTTTGTGGTTGTGGTTATTACCGCCAATAACGTCAATGTAACTTTTATTTTGAAATTCCTCATCCGGGTCCCTGCAGGCCAAGCAAGCTCGCGCTGACTCGCACCGTCTGCTCAATGACGTCACGGGGCATCAAGTTAGCCAGAGTTACCCGGGATAAGACCAGAAGTGAATCGACTTTGGCTTCAAAACAAAAGTGTAAAGTTTGTCACGTTCGAAGAATAAATATGTATTGGAGTGCACAGAACAACAAAAATCGTCCCCCCCAAAAAACTATTGAGTTTTCATTAACTGCAGATTTCGCCTTAAATATATTCTTAATTTTCACTTTGATTATTTGCATTACTAAAAAAATTACGATTTTAATTTGAAGACTATTACCGGAAGTCTCAGTTTAATTCTGCGTGGCTTGACACTGGTGGTAGGAATGGCGGCTATGACTACTGGAGGAAGGAACCAAAAGATCCCGAAACTTTACTTCTAACGGCTCCGCAGAGGAATTTATTTCAAGCGAAACGCATAAACACAGTCCCGTCACGGAACAGAGGGAGAAGAAGTACTATTAAGCGAGGTTAACGTGGTAGACGTCCAGGCTAAGCAGAGGGACGCACTTTCGGACTTGCTAGTTAGCTTAGTGCCACTGACTTTGATTCAAGGTAGCTGTTAGCTCGCTCGCTCGTACTAGCCAGCTGTTGGCTACTTGGCTTGGCTAGCCCAACAAGTTAAGTGATTAACTGTCTGAAAGCATTCCACATTTGAATAGTTCAGTGGCGTTCACCTCAGCTTGCACATAGGCTGTGTTTGGGACTTTAACTGAAAGCCGGATCAGAAGACAACAAGACGGCACAAGATCTGCAGCGCGTTGCGAATATTATTATTGCTAACCTTAACGTTAGCTAGTGCAATAACGCTAGCTAAGTTGGGATCCTGAAGTCTCGCCCATTTTTGGATCCTGCCCCAGCCATTGGCCAAGGGCTAATCAATAGCCAACTAGTCCGGTTTTAGGGTTCGTTTGCTACTACAATGGAAAGTCTGACATTAACTGATGTTGAGCAGAAATATTACTCGGATTTGTTCGTTTATTGCGACACGGACAACACCAAAAAAGTGGCTTCCAATGGAAGAGTTCTTGACCTTTTCCGGGCGGCCCAGCTACCCAGCGAAGTTGTCCTGCAGGTAAGCTAACGTTAGCAAGTTGCAGTCTTCGATCTAAACTATCAGACTACGAGGCTGCTGACCAAACGTAGCGATGTTATTTAGACATTTTACAGACTTGCTTGGCTGTCAAAGCTGACCTGCCATCCGGTAACGCTATCGTTAGCCTTGTTGGTTAGCTATGTTGCGTAGCAAAAGAGACACACCTTCTTCTGGCTAATGTTAGCTTTAGCCAAAGCCAAGTTAATTAACACTATCTGAAATCTAGGGTCGAGCTTTCATCTTATCTTATACATAAATAAGCTGTTATGTCATCTGCACTCCAGCTATCATTTTGTATTCTCAGTCTGTGGCTCATGTGTTGAATAGCTTTGTATGTAACGAATTGTGTCCTCATCACCCCTCTGCTTCAGCTCACTGCCCACTCTTTCCTGTCCTCTTACTCATCCCATCAACATCTGCTATTTTGTTCGCCACTGGATTGGGCTGACTTGGTGGAAATGCAAAACCAGTGTCACAATGCCCACATACTCCCAGTGTGCTCTTTAAAAGTTGTCACTTAACCTGATCAAACAGAATTGTGTCTAAATCCAGTGAGAGATGGTGTATCCTTCAATACCACAAGTCAGTCGCTTATATAATCCTTGTCAGCCCATATTGGCCAAACTGAGACATGTGCTCCTAACTTGCTAGATTACAGGATTGGTGTTGTGGTCACGCCACAAATGACCCTACCCAGAGCCTGCCTGGCCTGTCTTTGAATTGTGAGGTGTGAGTAGCCAGATTAACTGCAGCAGCCCATTCTCGTGACTCCAGGTCTCTCAGCAGGCCAATATTTGCAGTTTGTGAGTCAGCATCCTTTTCAAGGTCAACAAGGGAGCTGTGTGGAAGAATGAAAAACTGTTGTAATCTTCTACTCTCAATCTGTAGGATGGACATTCTGGGGGCCTGTGAAACACATGCAGTGAGTGTCATGTTGGAACAGGCTAAGGAAAGTGATTGGTGTTTTGTATCCACATACTCAGATTAAGTACTTGGTCAGCAAAAAAAGGTTCAGCCAGCTGTTGGTGTTGTTGGGGTATTGTGGTTCTCAATTCTTAAGAACTCATACTTAAGGACTCATCATGATGTTATGAAGTTCACCGCCCTGGGTGTACATCAGCCTCTGGTTTCTGGTGTCTAATACTCATACAACTATACTATGCACTATAAACTCTCACCAGACTGTTCATTGTCTCATGAAGTGTTTGTGTACACATTTCAATCATTCTGCATTTTCTGCTGTGCTGCCCCCTCCCTCATTTTGCACAAAGCCTACTCCGCATGAGATCAAGTGCGACAAAATACCTGAGAATCAGACTTATTGCTGAACAGGCCCATTGAACATCTCTGTTAATGAACAAAAATAAGTGAATGAGAGCATTGCTTGTGCCTAATAGCAGTTTCCTTAATGATGGATGTGACTTAAAGCAGTTAAACTTCCAATTTGATTGCAAAAGGAATTTCAGAAACTGGATGCATGCACATTTCATATTGTCAATACGTCTTTGGTGAGGAATTTCACTACATTTCACAATTTAGATGCATTATGTTTTACTGTACTTTATTTCCATGGCTCAGAGGTGTGCTACTGATGTTTTCATGCCGTGTCTCTACCTCCCTTGCTAGATGAAAGTCTTATAAGCACTCGGTATTTGTGTCAATAAGAATTGACATATTCTCTCCCATTGCAATCTTTTGATGACCTTGAGTGTTCCCAATGTTGTTGTTTGTGGCCACTGAGTGACCAGCAAACAATACAGGCCATTGTTAGAGCAAACGTTTGTTATTAGTGTTTAGTTATCCCCTGTTTCCTTTCTTACTTTACCCTTTTAATTCTCCAGTTCATGATTTGTCAGGGGAGGCCAAAGACAAATACTCAGCCTTAGTTGCACAAAGCGGGATTCTATTCTATTCTATTCTGTTCTATTCTATTCTATTCTATTCTATTCTATTCTATTCTATTCTATTCCATTAACAGACTTGGCACCAGTTGGGCTCCTCGTGGTCATTGTGTTTATACCAAGTACTGAATCAAAAACGGTCAGTCAGTAATGGGTAATATCAGAGTTTTGGATGAAAACAATGTTGCTAACTGTTCCTCCTTGTCCTTGTGTGTGGGTTCAGATCACAGAGCTATGCGGAGCCACTCGGCTGGGTCACTTTGGGCGGAGCCAGTTCTACATCGCTCTGAAGCTCATTGCCATCGCCCAGTCCGGACTGCCCCTGAGAGTGGAAAGCCTCAACTCGGGTGAGTCCACCGTTGACTTGAATTTAATCAGAAGTCCTCGCTTGACGCCTTGTTAGCCCGTCTTCTTCCCCTGACCTTATCTCAGAGCCCCCTCTCGCACAAGAAGGTAAGAGCTGAAAAGGATTCCCGCGCAATGCCATCGCATAACAACATACCAGGCTCCATGGCTAACCACTGGAATCTGCTGCTTAACTCAAAGCCTTGGCTACATCAGATTCTTCTTCTCTTTTTGTCGCTCCAGTGTCTGCCGGGTCAAAACCTGTTATAGAAGTGATGGGCTGTTGGAGGTATTTCCCCCCTACGTCTAATGAGTTTTGAGGAGATCATGGGACAGGATGTGAGGGGCAGATGACATTTTCATTTTCAAGCCCTTTTAGAGTGCTTTGTTATGCAGCTACAGTGTAACCTAACCAGACCTGGGCAAATAATGTGCAAAATATTTTAGCTGCTTGAAATGCACTTAATTGAAAGTCCAGTCAATGGATGCATCATGTGTCAGATAAGATAGATCAGGCTCGTCTCACCGTGTCACAAATTATTTGAAACATATTTATGCTAGCCATTTTCCCCAGGTGATGACAGCAGCCCAGTGTTTGTAGTAACAGGTGACTGACAGTAAGAGGTCCTAAATGGAGTTCCTAGTTTCAGCCCTCCAGGGCCTAACTGGAGAATTGTGCTGTTTTTTTTTCTGTTTGCCTTTGGTGTGGCTTCTGTTAAAAAACATAAGGGAAGATGTTGTAGTCATCCACATTCATACGACATGAAGGCACTTGTGTCTCAAATGTTGCAACATAACGTTGCTGAAACTGATTACATAACTAAAATTATAACAAGGAAGAGGCTACTTCCTCACACCAAGATGGACATGAAGTACAAACTATTGTTTTAATTGGTCACGTTTTGAACCATGGAAAGTGAGATGCAATAGTCTTTGATTGAAACTATCCATTTATTATGTGCTGTCAAAAAGCCTAAAGTCGAGACATTTCAGTCAGGCAGACATATCGAATAGAACATTTATTTTGTTAATAATAAGCTTTCGAAGGTGAGTGACTGAGCAGTCACAAAAAGTAATTCATATGCAGACAGCATAAGTACAGTGTTGATTCAGTGGCTGTGTGTTATCAGGAAGTAAAGACAGTTGTGTGTGTGCACTTCAGCACTCTCCAGGAGACAGTTCATAGCAGATATTGGTCCTCTGTCTGCTGGTTCTGTCAGCTCTCCAGAGGCCACCACATTCTCACTACTCTCTGGACAGGCAGCCCTCGGGTTTAAACCAGCAGCTTTTCTGCCACTGGGCTGCTCAAGGCTTCTGCTTGTTCATGTACAGCATATGTATTGCATCTCTCAATTCAGTGTTACCCACAGGTTTGCAGTTTACTGTAGTGAGGTGGAGGGGGCAGCAATGTCTGTGAAACACATGCTTTATTAAAAATCTTGACCGCTCATCACTGGTTTAACAGTTATTCTAATCGGGATAATCAATTTTCACTTGTGCGCTCCCATTTGATAATCGGTAGTTATGTGAAGCAAATATAACATACAGCTAATTACAAATGCGTTACCTCCTCAACATAAGAGTGTAGGCTGTGTTTCTGTTGTATTTTTCATATTCCCATGGATAACTGACCAAACGTAGATGATGTGATGTCACAGCAAGATTTTTACAGTGCAGCTACAACAGAGTTTGATAGCAGAAAAAAAAAATGCAACTATCCAAAACAGCAATGGTAAATGTGAGATTTTGGCCAGCCCGCAGATTCAAGAGCAAAGGCTTCCTTCTAGATTCACCATTTTACACCGACATTCAACAATCACACAGGGAGAAATCCTTTGTAGAAGATGCAGAGAGAGCAATTTCTCCACTGACAGCAGCCTTAATAGACCAGAATGCAATGCAGCCTCAAGACATGTTGTGTTTTGAGTGAGGGGCGCTACTCTCATTTTTGACTGGTCACTTGACTGGAAAATCTCTTGCTCTCTTGCTGAGCATCCGAGGTTGGATTTGTCCTTTTTTAAAAACTATATCCACTAGAAAAGCCAGGTCTGAATGCCAGCTTAGTGCATCACAACACCTGAAATCAATATAACACAAAACTCTGCAGTTTCCTACTCTAATACTGCGAGTGGATTCCTTCCTCCCCAGTCAAGGACCTGCCACTGCCCAGGTTTGTGGTGGGGAAGAATGAGGCAGAAGCGAGGCACGCAGCGCTGTACCAGGACACCGACCAGGGGCTGTACCCCGGCTCCGGCGCCGGAGTAATACCCAGACCGCCCGGCAGGGGCCACCAGAACAAGAAAGGGCCCCCCCCATCCGCTTCGGTTCCTGTCCATGAGGTCATCCAGCCCCTGGCACCTACCATAGAATCACAGGTTAGTAATTCCTCCTTACAGCAGAGGCAGCACTCTCTTACCAGGTAAATATGATTTTGCTCTTGTTAGTTTAATAGTGCCACTCCTAGGCATGCATTACCAATGTACAAAACATCAAAATATTATGGAATAACTAAACTTTCTCACAGGGTAGAGCAGTATGATGTATGTGCCTTACGAGATAAGCTTGTGTTTTTTCCCCAATTAGTGCAACAACACTAATCAGTGCACAATTACATTAAAAATGAAGTCCAGCATTATGTATCATTTGGGGAACATCTTACACACACACTGTAAAATGTATTTTATTTCCTTCAACAACTGAACCCAGCACTTATTAGAGACATGATACTGGAATAATACTGTCCTACTTGAGGTCTTTTTTTACCTCCTGAATTTTTTAATGCTTGGAGCATGAATTACTCCTTGAAGTTTCCCACTGCAGTACAGCTGACTTATCTTTGCTAGAAGCAGTCAGTCATGTAGACCTCTTGCTTGACCGGTTGATCCATTTTTAATCGGTTGTGAAATGTTTATTTTTCATTCAATGGTCGCGTGAGCATCTTATATCTGTGACAAGCTGAGAAAAATCTTTTGAACTAGTATTTATTGGAGGCCTGCATTTACTAGATCAGTAGTGGCATGTTCCCCGGAATATATAACATAGAAATATTATGTTGTTTGAAAAAAAGTGTCAAATACTGGTAACATTTGGTTCAAAGTCAAATCAAAGTAAAACAATGGCTCCATATCAAACAAGCTCCTTACTGGCTGCCTGTTACGCTACTCTACACAAAGCGGTAGCATCTGAACTTCTGCACACTTTTCATTTGGATTCTCCACTGCCTCGATGGTTAGCTAACTTAATGTTAGCTGGAACTTAACGTTATTCCCATTTGGCAACACATAGCAAGTGTGAGGCCACCAAAATGAAAAAAATGAAGACGAGGACAAAAAGATGTATCGTATGAGTGAGCAAGTTTCCAATAAAAAACCCCAGTACGTGATCCTTTGCATGGAATACAATTGAAAACACATAGGATGACATATTTCTATGAAAAATTTAGATTGATTATCCTTGGCAAGTATTTTTTTAGTTGGGTTAACATCTTTTGCCAAAAAGTTATTTTTTTTCCCCCACTGACATTTTCCGTGTTTTAAGTGGTTGTATCTGCTGGTTTTCTGTTGTCAGCCCGACTCGACGTCCCCGGTGGTCTCCCCTCACCAGTCTCCTCCCACCTCCCCCCACTCCTGGAGGAAACACAAGCGGCAGCCCAGCGGAGGAAACGCAGACAGACAGCCGGCGGTGGCCGCAACTGGAGCTGTCTGGACGCAGTTCAGAGAAGCACAGACAGGTAACACCCATCGCTTAATTGTACTTTCTTAATAACACTGAGGCTGTGTTCCCACTGTTGTGCTTTTTTCAATATGCCACTGTCTTTAAAAATGCCAAAAGGTGGATGGAAAGCCACAGCGTTGGAAATAGTGCTGGCTTGGTCTCTTTTTAGACCGAGCAGAGCACTATCTAAAGTTGAGAAAAATTGAACTTTACTGTGCTCTCCTCCTTGCAGGTCCAGTGTCTGGTGATGGGATGTGGTCCTCCCACTCGCCCCCTCCTCCAGTTCAGGAAAGCTGGGTCAGTTTCACAGCAGACACCCCGCCCTCCAGCACACTCCCAGCAATGCATCCCTCGTCAGTCCAGGTAGGGCAGCATTACGCCTCTTGGCACAGCCCTCTGCCTGTCTCAGCTCTAGAGCTGAGTAAAAAAAAATATCGATTCTCCAATGCATCACGATTTAATTTTGTCTGATTCTTCAATCCTAGCAAGTCTCAAGGCAGATGCATGGCTGCATTTCGGATTTCAAAACCAAACTGAGAGAAATGAACTCAATTAAAGCCATGACGTTTGTCAAATTTACCATTTGACTTTGAAGTACTCCAGTAACATAATGAACTTAACATGCCCACCTGACTGGACGCTACTTGGATGTTGCTAAATGTGTAATGGAGTCGGTGGCAGTGTTCAGCTGTAAGGACATAGTCCAATACAAACGTATTGTGTTTAAAAAACGTTTGAAGTTTTTCAAAAGCGATGCAACACAGAAATGCTCCTGCAAACCTGGGAAGAGGTGTTGCACTGTGCAGTATATGTTGATATAATAAATAGGAAGTTTAAGAGAATTCATATTCAAGGTCTATATTTTTTTGATCACATGTAATATATTTTTTTCTCTGGAATGTATTCAGCTGCCTGCTTTAGACAAGCGGGCAAATGATAAAATGACAATCTAGAATCTATGTATCAATTGCATAGTGTAGATAATCGTGATGAATCGAGAATCGATTTTAAATTGAATCGTGACCCCAAGAATTGAAATCGAATCGTGAGATTCCCAAAGCTTCCCACCCCCACGCGGCTCGCTCTCTCTCCCCCCTCTGATCAAAGACTTAAAGAGACTGATGCACTTTCACAAAAGTTGGATCCTTTCCTTTCTGAGAAAATTCGCTAAATCGGTTTGAAATAATGTAAGAATTTCTTCAAAAAAATATGAATGGCTGGAGATTGTGCTCGAGGCCCAATGGAGTCTCTTGACTTGAAGGTCTCAGTTACTTAAGAAAACTGAACAGTCTGTCAAGATCTTCCATGTGGGTTGCAATTGTTTTCCCTCACAGTATAAAAATGAGTAGACTACCCAGGTTTCTCCTTTTGAATCTGCAGCAGCAGCTATTAAACTTTGTACCCAGCTACAGTTGACCACTTCAGGATTAGGGTTGCGCCCTGGCATTACAGGAGCATAAAATCCTCAGAAGAACGCCATACAGCATGGAGTCCAAATCTGGGGCTTAGCTGCATTTTATTTGTAGTTGAGCCAGAAGCCTATTCCTTCTTCATCAAAACATATAGCTCTTTTTGTGCTGGTCATCCTCAAAAGTGGTGTGAAGTCTTAGGGTTAAGATAGATTTTTCAAATTCTCCTTGGACCAAACTGGACTGAACAACATGTTAAAAGTGAATGTCACTTGTGCACAACATAATACCGTTGTGTATTTCAAATTGTGGCTTCTGTGCCTCCATCTAATCTGTTTTCTCAGAATTGTGTGAAGTTTATAATCTAAGTAAACAAAAACCCTTTTCAATGCCACTGTAGTACCACATTGAAGAGCGTTCATAACATTGTCCTTTCAAGTGTTTACAGTCTAAACTGTAGCCAGACAGGCACTCATACATACAGCCACTTCAAACGACTGCATTAAAGTAGATTAGGACTTCACATTACACTACTTTGCTGAAGTGTGTGTATTCCTTTTCTAACTGGTGCTAACCAACTTTCAAGCATTTTTTTCTTAGTCTTTGAGTTTTCCTCCATGTCTCTGCAAATGTCCCTTGCGGCTTACCATAGGAGAGCACAACGATACGAACGGTGGCCTCAGCGGCAACGACCAATGAGATCCAGCGGCAATCCAGCGGCTACGACGATCCGTGGAAGATCACGGATGAGCAGAGACAGTATTACATTAACCAGTTCAAAACCATCCAGCCGGACCTCAACGGCTTCATACCTGGTGAGAGTACAAACACACACACACACACACACACACTACACCATTCTGTAAAACGCAGTGTGACGTAATCATGTCCCTTCTGTCTTTATGTTTTCCAGGTTCAGCAGCAAAAGAGTTCTTCACCAAATCAAAGCTACCGATTCTAGAGCTGTCACACATTTGGTGAGTGTTTATTGTCTTTATTATGTGTTTCTCTGTCATGGAGAGCTGTTGCATACCGTGCAGATGTCTGCTCAGCCTGTTCAAATAGTAATGGACTCGACTGGCCATCACGGTAATCAATTTTCAGATGTGTGAACATTAAATAATAGGTTATATATTGGCTGCATTTTGTCTGACAGTATCTCATCCTTGCTCAGGCTTTAGTCTCTCTCTCTCTCGCTCTCTCTCTCTCTCTCGCTCTCTCTCTCTCTCTCTCTCTCTCTCAACAAATGAGGCCAGCATTAGCTAATCCGATACTGCAACATTAGCTGAATTATAGTCCCATTTGGTTATCGCTAGGTTTGTGAAACAAATACAAACAAATAGTTATTGCGGTCTGACAGACCACTCTGGGTGTTAAGTTGGTGTAAATGGGCCAGCTGCATAAAGACTGAAGAGAATCTTCCATGCCGACCAAACAGTGCAACATGCACCCAGTGCTTCTGAACCAGCAAGAGCAGATGTTGACATTTTGAATGCTCTGAGATGGATAACAAATTCAAATTAGGAGGCAGCCATCTTTATGCACCTGGCCCATTCTGAATGAGCTCTCCGCAGCTGTTATGGATTCTGTCATGACTGCAGACCAACCTGTCCGCTGTGCGTCTCTCAGGGAGCTGTCAGACTTCGATAAAGACGGAGCGCTGACCCTGGATGAGTTCTGCGCCGCCTTCCACCTGGTTGTGGCCAGGAAGAATGGCTACGACCTCCCAGAGAAGCTGCCTGAGAGCCTGATGCCAAAGCTGATTGACCTGGATGACTCAGCAGGTACAGAGCTAGCCTCGCTCTCTCTCCGATGCTCCCTCCCCCTGGTCATTTCCCATACTCATGCCCTTATTCATAAAACTCAATGGTAACAACACTGCAGTGTGCAAAATCTGCACCTTAGTAATTTGGACTTATTCATGAATTTACTGAGGCTGTGATGATGGAGCATGATGGAGCAACAGTACTGCCGCCTTATTAAGATGTGGTAAATGTAAAAGGTTAAGGGATTCCAGTAAATGTGGTTTCTAGCCATAGATTGTGATTAATTAGATGGGAGAACATACAAATAATCAAAAGGGGGTGGTGGTGCCGGGAAAATGCAGTAAAACTGGCCCAGTAATTCATGTTTATGAGAATAAAAACAACAGTCTAGCGTGACGGTCACGGCCCATAATGTCATAATAACTCTGCCGGTGAGTTTTACGACCCCTGCAGTCATTACCTTGCTCAATCTCTTTACTTCTCTTTTTCTCTTCCTCCTACTCCAACTTTTTAATCTCTGAACCTCTCCAAATCTGGATGGAGGTTTCCGCTTACAAAGCACATCAAGAAATTAAAAACATTAGTTTTCTGCTACCCTTTGCCGAATCTGTGCCAAATCTGGGCCTCTGTGGTTTTATATTGCAGCAGTAGGTATTTGCTTATGGTCCAAACCCTAAATATAGATGGAGCATTGTTGGAGCAAAAACCCGTTGGCAGAAAAAAGTAAGCTGTATTTGAATCCTCAGGCACTGATCCACGCAATAGGTTATATCGATTAGGGGTTGAGTTTTTGAACGTCCATACCAAATTTTTTGGCCAATATTAAATATCTTCTAGATTTCATCATGTTCCAGAAGATTCCAAAAAGTTTTCAGTGTTTTCCCCCAGAATTTTATTCTTGTCAGGATGAAAAGCCTCTGAAATTGTATGCGTTGGTTGATTGTCTTCCCATAGACGACCAGAACACTATTCATCAATTATATAATAAATATGTAAGCAAACAAACTGCATTATATCCATCATAGCGCAGGTGGATGATACTGACTGGCCAATACGGTGTGATATATTGATCTAACCCTAAAATATATCATTGAAAACTAAAAATCTCCCCGTGTGTATATACTGTATATATATATATATATATATATATATATATATATATATATATATATATATATATGTGTGTCTTTGGATGTTCCGAAGGACTCTGGTTAACCGTGGTCTGATGTTTTGCACACAGAGGTCCCAGAGTCGACCGCCGACGTTGGATACTCGGGCTCCCCGGTGGAGGTCACCCCCAACAAGTCTCCCTCGATGCCTTCGCTCAACCAGACCTGGCCTGAGATGAACCAGAGCAACGAGGTTCCAACATGCACGCAGCCACACAATTATATACTTACACTCCATGTACACACATTGTTAGTTTTTGCTGTGTTTATGTTTGGTTCATCTTGATTAATTGCTGTGGGGTTATTAGTTTAGGCTGCTCTTTTTTTTTTGCTCATTCAACATAATTTGATTGCCACTTGATTCCCTTTATTATTGAGCGTAATTACTGACAATTCAGCTCTTCTCTCACTTCCCTGGACTGTGGTGGTAGCCTGCTCTCCTACTCATGTGTATGAAAGTCAGCGATGTCGCTGGTCGTTGAGCGGTTTTGTCCCCGCGCCCGCTGCTGATGTCGCGTCACCACGCCGTCTGCCGACGACCTGATGATGTCACATCACAGTGGCGGCTCAGACCGATGATGTAATGTGTGATGTCACTGCACTGGCTGACTGACGTGTTGTTTTTTTCTCACTGTCTGTCTGTCTCCTGCAGCAGTGGGAGACGTTTAGCGAGCGCTCCTCCAGCTCACAAACTCTGACCCAATTTGACTCTAACATTGCACCAGCTGACCCTGTAAGTCAATCACTTAGTATGCATGGTTTCTCCATTAATGGACAGATATTAACCCTCTCTGGATCTCTCTGCATTTTCTCTCTCTCCTCTCTCTCTCTGTTTGTCTCTCTCTCCCTCTCTCTCTGTTTCTCTCTCTCTCTCTCTGATATCTCATTGTCACTCTGTCTCTCAGTGCATGATGTTCTTTCAATGCACTATCTGCTGCATCAGCAGCGGCAAGGCTATCTTGTGATTTGGCTCGCTTAGCTTTTATTGGACAACAACCTTTTTTTCCACAGTGACATCCACCAATCACGAGAAAGGCCTTGCAATCAAAGAATTCAGACCGTTTGAGTTTTCATGCAGTTGTTCGGTTTCCTGGCTTCTGGGAACTGTTTTCTTCTTGTTGCCACTGAACGTTAGCTTAATGCAGGAGATAAAGAGAGGGCAGTCACAGGCGGGTGGTTGGAAATTCAGACTGTACACCACTGGGAAAGTAAAGAGGAAGGCTAACTCACTAGCCATACCTCATGTATATTAGCTTAGCCATTCTAGTGCAGGTCGTGATAGACTTTACATCCATCCATAAACAGTAAAACTAATTTTCAAAAATTGCAAGGCTCTGTTTCATTTACTGTTAAACTATACAAGTCATTTTTTAAACCTTTTGTCCAACTTTGTTGCTGAAAGTGCAGTCTCTTAGGAAGACATCAACCTTTTCTTCTCAGCAATGACAAGTGCAATATTGACTACCACAATTTCCTTATTGCAAGAGGGTGTGTTTTTTGTTTTAAGAGGGTTTTAGATAGCTTCAATGTATTCTGTATTTCTGTGCCGAAACCCCAGCCTAAACATACAATCAATCATTCTTTGATTAGATTCAGACTGGGCAGAACCAAAGCATTGACATTTAATTTACCATCTCGATCTTTCTGACGGTTTTTCAAGTCCTGAAAGCGAAATTACGCGGAAAAAGCTGTGCCCACATATCACAAACGTATCGCAATCAGAATTTTCAGCCAAAAGAAATGCAAAATTATTATTATTTTTTCAATCTTGTGTCGCAGTGCTCTGGAATTGATTTCTGTAGACTGGTCAACCCCAATCTAAAAATCCTTACATCAATTTGGAATTGGTGTACCCCTTCAAAAAGTTGAAGAAATCATGACATTGAGTGTTCAATATGTTTGCATTTGGCACACTAGGTTGGGCTGTCATTTATTAAACCATCAAGTCGATTGAGAGGTGGAGACGAGACTTCACCAAGTGGCTGTTTTTGTGGACGGTGATAATGAATTACTTAAAGTGATGTTGTGGACCACAAATCTCACCTCCTTCCACGAAACCTGCCTGTCTCCCTTCCTATCCGCCTGTCTCACCTCCTGTCTCTCTGTCTCTCTGTCTGCACTGCAGGACACGGCCATCGTCCACCCAGTTCCCATCCGGATGACGCCCAGTAAGATCCACATGCAGGAGATGGAGCTGAAGAGGACAGGCAGCGGTGAGACAGCCTCTGGCCTTCCTACACACTTAAGCTGTGTTCAGACAGCAGGCAGATCCAATTTGTTTTTCAGATCTGGTCTTTAAGGCTGACTGTCCACATTGTAATTTACTAGTGACCGGATCGGAGTTGTGTGTTTAGACAGAATAGTCAATTGCTGTCATCATGACAGTGGTTGTTATAGTTACAATACAGGCGTGCACACACTGTCGGATGCATTTTCTGTCCAATAACTCAAACAACAAGCTAACAATAAGCTGGTAACATGGAGGTTTCATTGCTTATTCTGGATGTTTTCATGATGCCATTTTTTGTCACCATACTCTATGCTATGTTGTTTGTTGCTCCCACTGATATTTTCTTGGTAACTCTCCTCCATGGCTGTTGTTCTTCATTTCTTTTTGTTGCAATGTGACGTCAAATATGTGTTGCGTGGGAGTGACAGGGTGGAAAAAACACTTCAGACTGAGTTGCATTTGCACAGATGCAATATGAATCAGATTTCACACCACTTGTGAAAGTAATTTAAATGTAATCCAAAAAGACTGGATTCCATGTGTTTCTTTTTTTTTTTTTGCTGTTCTTTAGAACCTGACTTTAGACAACATGTATCTGACTTGTATCAGATTTGAGCGGCCTGTCTGAACATAACCACAGACTCAGTAGGACAGGCATATTAACATAACTAACGTGCAGCCATGAGGTCTTAGGCCAGTCCTTACAGTATGGTGGACATTTTGCATTTCCAAAATGGCAAGAGTACATGTTGACATTTGGACACCTTGCTCACTTTGCGCTGAGGGATACGTAATGATAACCCAGGAGGCTGCCATTTGTTATCAGTAAACATAAACAGACAGCTGTCATTAGACATAATCAGACAGTGTTTTTTGTTCATAAGCATATAGTGGAAACTTTTTGTGGTCATCCTAAGTAGCAGTTGCTACAGTTACTACTGAAAATACTTTTGGATCAAACTAATATAAGCAATTCCAGTTTACAGTTTCTCACAACAATATTGCAGATCCTACTTAAAATAGTACTGCTGAAGACACATTTAGTATGGTAGCTGGCTTGTGGCTGGAAGGTTGCTGTTTTGGATCCCCAGACAGGCTAAAACCTGTCCATTAAAAGACATGACTAATGTCCTTCTTGCTCTCCACATCTACTTACTTACTCTACTTGAGCAAGGCACTCAACCCCCAACTGCTCTAGTGGAGCAGATTACCCAATGTCAACCTGATATATGGTTGGACTGGGAAGATTCCTTGTATGCATTGACTATGGGCGTTGCTGAAAAAGAGCTTGCTGCTCAGCTTCCCTAAAAGTAAAAAAGTCAAGCAGTACTAAAATATCTCCAGGTTTGTTATCTGTGTGTCTTAAAACAGTTGTATTTCAGAAGTTGCATGGTAAAGTACCTGACTCCCTGTAGCAAAGGTGCAGCACTGTAGAAGCATAGCCTAAGGTCATATAGTAGGTTGAGCTTAACAGCATCCTGTCCAACCTAAATACATTAAATTCTACCTTTGACTATTTAGTGTAGTTTCAGAGGACTTAAAAATGCAGCTTTTTCTTTGAGCTGTCATTAAAAATGTATTACAAATGTTTTAAATTTGGGCATCCTGGTGGCTCATTTGCCATAAGGCACATACCATATATCTTTATCCATATACCATATACCATATGTCTTATCTTACCTTGCATAAACCTCTAGTCACCCTGTATAATTGAGTGCAATAGACTCATTGCTTTGGACCTCTCTGTTAATTCTCAAATCTTCAGACCACAACCACCCCACCAGTCCACTGCTGGCCAAGCCTCCAGAACTGTCTGAAGAAGCCAAGCTAGCCGCCTCCATGAAGTTTGTAGCCGCCAACACTGTAGGTGAGTAACTCAAAGGATGGCCAGGTATAGAAGAGAGCTCATTTAAAGTCAGTAGCTATATTTCCATCCAACCGTCAAGGAAAACAGGAAGCAAACTTTTAAAATGTTGCAAAAAATAAAATGTGAATTAGGTGTATTTGCTTAAAAATACTTTGATCCCATGTTGTTGTGTCTCATGGACTGATTTTTCCTCCATGAAGGTGATGGTTACAGCAGTTCTGACTCCTTCACCTCAGACCAGGAGCCGATCACCAGACAAAGGTCAGTGGCTGTTGAGGAACAGCACAGAGAGGTGCTGATTTTTTTATTTTTTTATTTGATTGTTTTCCTAGTTTTGGTGGCCGAGCAGTGTGGACAAGGCCTTGCTTTTCTGTATTCACGAGGAAATGAATTGGCTGTTAATGTCAGGTGTGGAAAATAGGCCTTTCTTAGCAGAGACAATTTTGTGGATGAAAGTAAATCATCCAGCTGAATGCTTGTGTGTGTGTGTGTTTAGGTCTCAGTCGGGTACGTCTCCGGAGGCCCTGAAGGTGGTGGCCCCCCCTCCCCCTCCGCCGCGCCCCCACCCCTCCCACTCCCGCTCCTCGTCTTTGGACATGAACCGCACCTTTGCCGCCGGGGCCGCCGCGGGACAGCCGCAAACCGGCGCGGTAGCCTACCCCCCCGCCGTGCCTCCTCGACCACTACCCACACAGGTAAGACAGACACACACACACACACACACACACACACACTTAAGAATAGACATTTTAATAAGACAAATTCACACCAGTGTACAAAATCATGAGCAAAATCTAACCAAAGCATTCAACGCATTCACAAGCCTTTACCCTCTCTCTGCTACCCCGTCTCTAGACGTCCGTGCCCCACAGCGGGCACCGCGGCGAGGCCGAGGGCGCGTCGGGAGGCGGGGCGGTGCTTACCACCACCTCCCCCCAGCAGATCCCCCAGCAGCCCAACTTTGCCGACTTCAGCCAGTTCCAGGCCTTCGCTGCGTCCGACCAGCCTTCCAGTCTGCCGGAGGTCGACAAACACAACGAGACGGGACAGGTAGGTGGTTACATGGTGTGTGTGTGTGTGTGTGTGTGTGTGTGTGTGTGTGTGTGTGTGTGTGTGTGTGTGTGTGTGTGTGTGTTTGGAAAGCTGTCTGGCTATGTCTTGGTAGTACCATCAGTTTTTCATGGTAAAATCAAGATTCTCAATTAATAGAAATTGTGTTTTTGGCAATATTCCTTGGTTATAATATAGTCTAAAATTAACTGAGTCAAGTAATTGTTAAACAAATGAAAACAAATTACTTTCCACACTTTCTGTGGCCTAAAGGCGTATTAGTATAATTGTATCTACATTATCCATCATAGGACAGTTTATTATCATGGAGACTTGGCATGTAACAGTCTGAAGCTGCATTCACTTTAGAGCAATAGATGGTGAACAGCAGACAGGATATGATTCATTTCCAGTGAGGGAGGATGGTAAAATCTGACACTGCACATGCTAGCTGCAACAGCAAAAATTACTGTGGTAAAGGTCACTTGCTGTTGAGTCTGCCAAAACTCTGCACTTTTTTTCACTACTACACTTCAAACCTAGAGCTTCTCAGGACATGAGGTTTGAGACAGTTCTTCAGTTCCTCAATACAGTTTAAGTGAATTTGGAAAATGCCATGTGAACTAGCTAAACCAGTACAGTCGAGCAGGTTTGTCAAAATCTGTCACCCTCCACAACTCTTAACCTGTCACAATGGCGTTTTAGCACTACTGTGTGTATGCCCTATTAGTTGTGCTCATGTAGGCTGTTGGGCACGTGGAGCAGAGGTCACTCAAATTAGTCTGGCGCCCACTGGTGGTGGCACGTTGCATTTTCATAAAAAAAAAGTGATTGTGGTGATTTCCATGGGCTACCTAGGTGAAGAGTTGATAGGTTGACATGTAATGTTTTTCATCCTTGTGTGTGTTGTGTCCTCAGGTGGATAAGTCATCAGAGGGAGCCGGTCCTTTGAGAACAGTCAAGAGTGACAGCCAAGCAGAGGACAGAGCCTCAGCCACCGTCAACTCTGTATGTCTCAAACTTCTGTAAAATTCATTTTTGATACATTTTTAATGGCTGATAAAATTCAATACACAACTGTCACCCATTCACAAATGCGGTTATTAACTATGGTGCTACATCTGAAAAAGCCTTCTTATTAATTGAATATAAACTAATGTAATAATGATATAATTTTAACAAGAAATAAGTTATTGCATTAATGGTTGGTAACTTTATTACAATAATGGGGAATGTATTATTGTTAACAGGATTATTACACTGTTAGGTTCAAATTGTTATAACCTAAATAGTTCATTTAATTAATGGGAAGTTATTACATTAACGTTTGTAACAAATGGCTGAATAATGCACAGGAGCTTGTATAGGATCTAAGCTTGTATTTGCATTTGAGTATAAAATCAATGGATTTTATTAAATCTAATTTGTTGTTATATTATTTTTATTTATTTATTTTTTTTGCCTTTGTTGTCTCATCAGGCCAAGGGTTCGTCTGGGCCTCTAGCCCCCCCTCCCAAGCCAGTGCGTCGGAGGTTGAAGTCTGAAGACGAGCTTCGGCCAGAAGATGAGCAGCACGGTCCGCAGAAATCAAATTTAATAGCTGCAGTCTTGGCCACTCAGCCCTCCATCCCCAGGTATAAAACTTGTGCTTTATAAGGGTATATTCTCTCTATTCTGCTTTTTTACTGATTAAAAAGCAGGTTGCACAAAGCACATTTTGTTTCCATAAAAACTAGGTGCAGTAACTTTCAGTAAACATTACTGATGTACAGCTGTACCATAAACTCCATAACACAGGCAATGAGCTCCATACTGACAGAGTAACAACTACTACCAACTTTTATGTGCTTTCTCCATTTTCATCATGGTTGTTAATGTTGTAATCAACTGTCAGTGTAAAACCCTGTCTCCTGTTCTTCGTGATTGGTCAGTGCAGGTCATGTGGTTTCCTCTAAAAGGCTGACTCAAGGCTCAGAACTTTAGAAAGGGCTCTGCTCTGCTTAAAGAGAAAACAGGTGCAGTGCCTTTTCAAAAGTAGCCACTTTCCATCAGCCTGCCAGCTGCTCCATGTTGATTTCAGTGTTACCAAGTGCTGGCAGTTTGAAAAAAAAGTGGAATAGTGTGAACATAGTCTAAGAATCAGTTTGAATTCTGGATTTGACAAGTGAAGACCTTTTGGGAAATAAAGGTCAACAGACCATTATAAGGCCATAGGCACCTAAGGAGGTAAAATTAGGGTTATGGTTAATGGTATGATATGGGTTAGGCATATTGTGATGATTATTGATAAGAGAACAAATGCAATCAATGTAAGGTTGTCACTCCAGATGCAATTCAAGTTTGTGTGTGTTCGTCTTTGTTGATGCCCGTGTTTTTCCTTCATTCCTTTGAACGATCAATACTCCCAGACGAAATAAACATCTGATACCGATGCAATTTTGTGTGTGTTTTATAATGGTTGCAGTAAAGTGTGTGTATGTGTGTGTGGTTTCAGGTCAGTGGGGAAGGATAAAAAGGCAATCCAAGCCTCCATCAGAAGAAACAAGGAGACAAACACAGTGCTGGCACGACTCAACAGTGAACTGCAGCAACAACTGAAGGTATGGAGGTCATGCATGGTAAGGTAGTGCAAGGTAGTGGATATGCAGAAATCCTGACTAGGTGCTTGAAACAAAAGCCAAAACAACCCTAACCCTGTATAGAATCTGTGCTTGATTCCTATTAAATTATACCCAAGTGTGACATGGGTAAAAAGATAAATTCTCACTGCTGTGTGCATGCATGTTGTCATTTGTCAGGACTTGCTTGAAGAGAGGATATCTCTGGAGGTGCAGCTGGAGCAGCTCAGACCTTTCTCCCATCTCTAACGTGCGCGAGGAGGACAACTCGGCTGTAGTTCATCCCGGAAGACCGAAAGCGAGGCTGGGGCCCTCTGTGTGATTCCCCTCCCTCCCTCCCTCCCTCCCTCCCTCCCTCCAGCAACCCAGCTTTCAAAAAAAAAAAAAACCCCGCTCCTCCGTGAAGGCTCCAAACCTGCCAAGGGGCGTACTGTTCAGAACCCACACTCACACACTCAACCGCACACTTTTACCAGTCATAACCGGGTCGGACCGTGAGCGCCGTCTCACCGAGGGAGGGCTAGGAGGAGCGTGGGGGGGGGGGGGGGGGATGTTACAAACAAACTCTGGCACTTTTCAATTTTTCCTTGAGAGAGGCAACGGTCAGGACGACGGCTGACTGAGAAACGGTTAGGAGTGGCGGGCAAGACGCTCCAACTGCTCGTCCGGTCTGAAGCGAAACTGCTGGTGTCTGACTTCCTACTCTCCAAACGACTGAAGAAGAGAGGCAGAGCGGCTGTGTATGCGTGCGACTGTTCCTATGTTTGTGTCCCTGTCTATTGGCAAGCTTGAGAGTAGCCCCAATATGTTCCGTTCTCTCTTGTGGTACAGAGAGAGCGCCGCGCCAAACTCGTACTGTAGCCTTGCTTATCGGCTGTTAGAACTGACTTAAAACCTTGAAAAACAGATAGGACCCTGGAATGCATCTTTGCTTCGGTTGTTAAAGATTGTAGGGTTTGGTGCTCTTCGGTTAAAAAAAAAAAAAAGAAAAAAAAGGGTCCTCTAATATTCGTGGAAAAAGTGTTCCAAGTCACTGAAAATCTGTTAAAATCTTTCATCTCAGCTCTTAGGATTGGTTCACACTGCTCACTACCGCTCACCATGGTGTATTTTGGTGCAAGGTTGTGGGAATGAGTCATCATGAGCCACTTATGAAAGATGAAATTGTATTGAAATAAGTGACGCTTGGTGTATTGGATGTAAGCCGAATTGAAGAGCGACTCCTAACGACTGGTAAAAGGTGTCAAGTCATGTTCCACCAGGTGTGTATCTTTGGCAATAAGCAAGGCAGCATTAAAGTGACTGATTTTTGACTGGAGTTTGGTGTGATGTTCTGAGAGTAAAAGGAACATATTGGGCTATGCTGGGACAGGACTCTTTGTGTGATGCCTGCATAGGCCAGATAATCATGGTGAAGGCTTTTGGCTCATCCTGTGACATGAACTCAGCCCACCTCATATTACTGCCCCTTACTGTGTGTGTGTGTGTGGTGTGTGTGTGTGTGTGTAAGCAGGTAACATTTACATAGATGGCATGATGCAATGGATGAGTGTACTCTGCATTTTTTCCTTCTCTTTTTTTGTCCTGATCCTCATGTTACACAGTGTTTGGGGATTGATCTGACTGATTGATTGACCCTTCTGCCGAATGACTGAACTAGTACCTTGCTCTCTCCCCTGTACCTGGGCTGTGTTCAACTTGTCAAAAAGACGGAAGCCTTTTCCCCCTCCTTCAACTTTTCCTTGACGTTTTGAACACAGCCCTGGATCAAAATACCATTTCAACGTCCTTTAAGTCCCTCATCTTCAATTGCTGAGGTTGCCTGGCGCCCCTTAAACCAGTGCGGTCGTCTCCAGGCGAAAACAGACGTTCACTAAAGCTAAAGGTTTTGATGGTATTCCAACTGCTGTTTGACTCCAGGGGCTGCATTTATGAAGAATAGCTTCGCTGATCAGGGATGATTTTTTTTCCTGTGATTTTTCTGTGGTCATGACCAGTTAGAAGCAAAGAAGCCTAAATCAAGATGGCCCACTTTGTGCTCAGTTTCCTTTTGTTCTCGCTTTCCCAATTGCGCAGAAAAGCAGACATGCAGACCGATCCAGAGAGGCATGGACAGACGGTGAAACCCAGGCAGATAACAGTTGACACTGATTTTGAAAAATTCAGCTGTTTTCCAATGGGGCAGTCAGCACTATGCAAGTACGACGATACATCTTCACAGACCAACTATAAGTATACTTCGCTATTTGTACTATTATAGTAGCAACTGTGTGAACAATATACTCTGGTTTTGCATCTCGGATCTTCCAAAACGCCATCCACGTTCGGGATTAGTTTGCCCTTTTGGTGCCGACTAGCAATCAGCTTCCCCCCCGGATCCCAGTTGTAGAGGGGGAGCGGCAGAGGCGACTCCAGATCAGTGTTTATAAGGGCAGTTTCACCCTAAATCTGCGAGACTTGGCTCTCTGGGCAAGATGACCCTTATTGGGTGTAGATGAAGCCTACAAGCCTACCAGACGGAGAACAGTCAACAGAAGGGGAGACCTGAATGACCCAACTGCACTTTGAACTTTAAACCCCCTTCATTTCTTTTGTCTTTTTTTTATTTTTGTTACCTCCTTCTTTGACCCTGACATTGTTTTAACCTGCATGTTGTTCCTGTCTCACATGTATTTAAAAAAAAAAAATGATGCTTTAAGAAGGAAAAAAATGAAAACCTGAACCACTCGATTTTTATTTCTTCAATATAACCTGGAAACTAGTATGATGAGGTTTTTGTGCCGGTACCCTAAAAATATCTTGGACACTGTCTTTGTTTGGTTTGTTCTTTTGTTTCTTCTTTGTTTTTTTTGTCGCTGGAGCTTCCTGTGTGTTTGTTTTTGAAGAACCTGTCTTCTAAAGCCTTACTCCCTCACCGGCGTTCAGGTTTCCATGGTGGCTGACTGACCTCTCTTCCTTGTTGTATCAAGGCTCGCCTTCTTTTTCTGCTGTTGAGAACGATGATGTACTTGGTGTGCGTGCGTGTGTGTGTTTGTGTGTTTGTTGAGAGGTTATGTTGTTTTCAGACCTGGAACTAATACTATTCAAAACCCTATTAAACGTCTTCATCTGGGATTGATTGATGTTTGCTGGCGCAATACCACTGTCACCCCTCGACCGCCCCCCCAGTCCCAAACCCATATGGCAATCCAGGCAAGCTAAAGCAATCAGCCGTTATGAAGTTTTTGATGGGATTTTGAATGCTGTTTTTCTCCCAGATCTTTGTTGTATATTGTATATGATACACTTTTGAACTCATATGTAAATTTGCATTAATTGCTGACTAACAGCGAAAGAATATTCTATTTAATTCCTTCTCTCTTGGCTGTGGGATCCTAGATGTTTAACTGCATGGATGTACTGTATCTCTGCAGTCAACTAGCAGCTGTGTGATTTTTACACAAAAATAAAAACGGCACAATATTTTAAACGCCGCTCTCTTCACTCACTTCTTTATTGGTTTTTGTTTGAGAAGCAGACAATAGTAGTAGACTAGTATGTCACATATAACATGGTTAAAAGCAAACAAAATTTCTTTAAACTTACAAATGAAATGTCAAATGCTTTTAAAGCGTGAAACATTTTTTCCTTCCATAGATGAGAAATGCTTTTCCTTACAAATGTGTTCATCACTGTAAAATGCTGAAGTCACGTTGCAAAAGAAGCTCAAAGTGATGGTGGTAAATGAATAAACCTTTTTGCCCTGTAATGTATTTGAAACTGCAGTGTCTACAAAGAGGGCACAGACACAAAGTATCGACTTGAGCAGGTTTTATTAATCTCTATGCATCGCATCATTGCTAGGCTGTTGTACAGAGGGGCTCAAAGCTGAACAGTATCTAACACTCTCGGCTAGAGCAACTTTTCTTCTAGATTACAGCAACGCTTTCCCAACCTTTAATCTCTAAAATCAGCAAACCAACTGAGACCTCAAGAACTGACAGGGATATTAACTGTATCAGAGACCCATAGAAGGATAAGTCAAGTCAATAAAGTCATTGACAGGCTGAAGAAACTCAGATTTGGGTTTCCTACAAGCATCTTTGCAGCAAATCAATCTTTGTTCCATGGACTTGTGATGGAGCAAATTTGATTTTGATCTACATCTGGTGCAAAGGCCAAAAGTGGAGGACAATTACACTGGACTGCGTTTCCCAAAGCATGTGAGTTCCAACATCATCTCTTAATTAATCAACACTCAATCAAGCAAAGATCATTTTAGTGCTATGGTCCTTTTTTGCGAAAGCCCAGCTCGTCAGCTAGCCTACATACAGTGAGGACTTGGAAGTATAGGTATGGCTACACGTATTTCTTATCTTACAGCAGGACATAGAGCTCTAGTGATGATGATATAAATCTCTGAGGTCAAACTGTTATGACTTGCAAAGGCAGGATCTAGATTTACAACAGAATCAGTGGGTTGGCTATGGGGTTTTTCCAGGTGTGACAAGGAGTTGAAGCTTTTGCCGTGGGGGTTTCAGGGGTGTTTTCACTCAGATGAGGATTAATCCAGAACATTCTCTTGTCAGCGGACAGTGCAGGTTGGGGTGAAAATTCAATGGTGGCTTTACTTCACCACTCTAGAGAAATAAAGAGAGAGACGGAAATCAGAATTAGCCAGTGCAGGTTCAACATCAACCCAAACAAGCACAACATGACATGACCAGAGCAAAAATATAAATGACTGTGCACGTGTTTTTAGCTATCAACACACAATCTAAGGAGTGTACAAATCCCGTAGAAGGTAAGCTGAGGTGAATTCCCGTCCCGATAGCTGCCAACAAGCTGTGAGGTGTGAAGCTTTGAAGGGGGTAAATATAACTTTAAACACTACTTCCTCATGGGATCGTGAAAATCTAACCACACTGATTTGTACAGCAAGTGGGTCAAGGAAAATCCTAGGGGGACATTTTGAAAGCAGAGATTTCAGTTCTAAAATTCAAAACGACTGTCAACTGACTGTGGTTTGGCCTCGCCAGTGTTAAAGGAAAACACTTAAGTTTTTGGGAGATTGGCCCATTGATCAACTTAGCCGTTAAGTGACGAGAACATAGTCACCAAAATCATCCATGTGTCTTCAGTAGATGGCTCCGGTGCTCCAAGCTAACACTTTAGCATGCACTATGTTGAGTGATAGTAGGCGACTAGCATTATCTCAAAAGTGACAAAATAAGAACTTGTAGCAGCTCTAAAGCTAAATGGTAAGTAACTTTAAATGATATGTGGCTAGGTCTAGCAGTTCAGTGCCAAATTTACACAAAATATGATACAAAAATGACATAGTTTCGAACTACCAGGGAATCTAAATCCAACATCTTCGCTAAAGTGTTAGCATGGAGCACCAGCGCAAGGGGCCAGCCTGCTTTGCTGTTACTGGACACTCACACGGAGGTTTCCTTGTAGCGGTCGAGAGCCTCCTGGGCCACCACCTCCGAGAACTTGGGGTCGGACCAGGGGATGTCGCCCGGCACAGTGAAGGTCATGGGCGGAGAGTCAAAGAGCTGCACAGACACATTAGTGTCTCCTGTCGTCTTCTCTTCACCGGCTTTCTCCTCGTCCCTGGAGATTACCTACAGGGTGGAGAGACATGTCGTTTACTGCCAGGGTGGAGTTTCAGTGGGGGTTTTTTCTATGTGTGGCCTCTGTATCTGCACATATGTATGTATGGTGAGACCTATGGGTTTACCAATATTGGCTTTACCAATAGAACTTTGATACCCCCCTATTTGTTCTGTTCTTACATGTATTTTATTTTTACCAGCTTCCCCACAGCAATCATTAAAGTTTCTAATCTAGAGACAGATGGAGAGAGAAAAAGAAAGAGAGAGATTGAGGGACAGCTAAAGGAGGTCGTCAAGTAGTCCTACGTACCGTCTGGACTTGGAAGATGCCGTCCTTGGTCTTGGTCTTGTTGGCCAGGGCCGACACCCAGCCGAACTGGCTGTTGAACAGGTCCAGGATGGTGGAGGTGTTGAGCATCTCCTGCTCGAACCTCTTCAGCAGGGTGCTGTACTCCTGGGTGAAGCGCTCGGCCAGGGCCAGAGCTTCCTCCAGGTCCGCCTTCAGGGGGCCCTGCAGGGGCTGCTTACCAGAGCAGTCTGGAGACAGGCAACATACAAACATCATCATATGTGTATCTCAAGTAGGGTTGGACAAATATATCAGTTTGGCAATATATCGGTTCAGTATTGTCGGATATATTTCATTATTCTGGGTTTTATTGTCCCAGGATGGTCTGAATGCTGTTTTAGATGCTTTTCCACCCTGACAAGAATCAAATTCTGGGAGAAACAGAAACTAAATACTTCAAAAAAAACTTTTGGCATGAACTGAAAAATGCTTAATATCCTCTCGGAAAAAAGGTTAGGCCTGCCTCACATTCATCAGGATATTTGAAAGCAGGGACTGTAACCACAGTATCCTTGATATTTCATTACTTAGAAACGGGAAAAAATGTTCTGAATATGAATTTAATTTGAACTTCTTTGTATTTTCCTCATGTCACAAGTTAGTAGCTAATACTTCTTCCTGGGACTCCTTCCTGCAACGTCTGTTCATGGCAGAGGAACAAAACACCGTTAACACAAATGAAGAGATGAAATAATTAAATTGCCGTCTCTCTGCATCTCCGATCATTAATATGAAGTGCTCCCAGTTTCCACATGATCATAAAACGTTAACTGTATTACCGCAACACAAATATCTCCAGACTGCCCTTCGGAGCTGCAGCTGGGGTTTCTTGCCAGCTAACAGGATACAGCAAGAACTCGTTGCACCCATTTAACCTTTTGAACGGTCATTACCAGTCGTCTCATGTAACAAAGAGAAGAAGTGCTGTTTGATTTTATTATGGGGGAGAGTGCAGACCAGGTGAAGCTTCTCCAGCAGAGGAAAACTGCAGCAGCATTTTCTCCACTGCAGACATGGATTCTGAGCACTAAACATGAACTCTTGGCCAATACTGATAACCGATCAGATCCGTTGCTGCTTTAACTAAACAATACAGACTTAGACTGTTAACTTTATAATCAATATACAGTCCAGAAATGATTAAGAGATTATCTATCTTCTTCTATAAGAGACAGAGATCATCCAGTGTGTGAAAATGGATGAGAAGTCACTCTGCTTTCATTTCCGACGTTCCATAACTGCTATTTTGATTTTCACTTTTTTCCCCCCTCACTATTGTTGTTTCTCCTTTTTTTCCAGTTTTTTCTTTTTGCTGCTCTAGCATATGATTTTTGTTTTGGGGATGTTCTCTGATAATTTCTCCGATAATCTATTTCAATAATACCAATAATCTATTTTCCTTCTTAATATTGAAGAGAAAAGGAACTGCACAAAACTCTCAGTATAAGGCAATTGTATATTTGTATTTAGCTGCATGCTGATGCTTAAACCCAACCAACATATGCCAACTGTAACATACCCTTCTTTTATCCATATTTACCCTGGCCTATGAGATCTATAATTTTTTTTTCTTGTTTTTTTTTATAGAGCCTTGGTTATTTTGGGCCATTTCCATACTTTTCAGTGCTTTTCACTATCTTTGTACAAGCGAGGATCGTGTGCATATGTGAGTTCTTGGTCCTCTGATAAACTGTCAGTCACAATATGAAAGGAGAATCATAATACCGATGTTCTGGATGTCTTTGCACTTCTGACACTCCTCTCGCAGCTTGATGCAGCCGGCCGAGTTGCGGCGGATCTCCCTGCAGGTCATCCTGCCGTCGCCGAACGGCTTGGTGATGACCACATCCTCGTTCACACTGCCGTCTGCCACCACACACACACACACACACACACACACACACACAGCACAAAACACACAGGTCAGACCAGATCTGAACAAAAACTGGAAGAGAAAGTTTGTATTTACACAGCAAACATTCTGACGTTGAAGAGATGTGTAACTACAGCACCAAAATGAAAATTAATATCTTTCTATCATTTCAAAACAGTCTCCAAAGCTGTTTTAATAGGAACTCATCATGCCGCAATATCATATTGTGAACCCAACCCAAAACAAAACTGGAGGGACCACTTAGAAACAGACTTGTTTCAACTCCTGACCTTCCTTTGTCATTTCATAATCCAATGATCAGAATTTCATAAATGGACTGGAAATATGCATAGACATATGAGTAGCCCAGCCCAGTGCTGATAAACGAATCTGACAAAGCAGCAATGTAAAACTGCTCCAAATGGTTTTAATTACATTATGTAAATTAAAAAACTAAGGCTATGGCCAAACTACAGTTTTTTATTATATTATATTATATTCTTATGCATTCACATATGAGGAGTTGTCATGTTTACCTGAGAAAGATCCATGTTAGATTGAAATGCTGTGGGTGAGTTTTTATCATAATAAATAGTGAAAAATCAATGAATAGAGTTTGAATTTGATCACATTTTTGCTGATTGATTTTTGTCTTTTTTCGCAGTATTTTGAATATTGAAATGATATTGAATAAACTCAGGAAAAGTCAGAAACGCACCCTCAGCAGTAGGGCCGTCCATGTCGGAGTCCATGTCCATCATGGAGCTCATGGAGCCGAACAGGTTCCGGGCCATGCCCATCATGGGGAGGAACATGCTCTGGAAGCCGTGGAACTCGGGGTCGTGGAAGGGCGAGCGGGCCACGCGGCTCGGCCGGTCCCGGAGGCCCCCGTGGGCGCCGGGCGCCGGTCCCCACAGGCTGGGCATGCGGAAGGGGCCGGGGAACATCGGAGGGTGGAGGGAGCGCATGTGGTCGAACACCTGAGAGAGACAGAGAGGAAACAGAGAGAGAGTTGGTGCTGTTGTACCTGTCGCACCTCTGCAGGGATGATGGGAAGCGACCAAATGTCCTCACAAGAATAGAAAGATGAGGAAAGTGGGGATGGAAATATGTACTGGAAAAGAGTAAATTCAGGCAACACTTGCAGTACTGAGAACTTAATATTTATTAACTGCAGGGTTTGGGCCATTCATGAATTGAATAGAGAATGCATGGTAAATTCCAATTCAATTCCTGGAGTTGGAATGGGAGTTACACCCAGCTCTACAGAACTGGAACGACAGGAAACATAGTTGAATTCCATTAAATTCCATGAAATGCCACTTCTAAGAGAGATTGTCTTGACTTATTAAACATTATAAAATAAACATTATGAATCAAATAAAAGAGAATTCAACCAATCAAATACATTCGAATACCACCTGAAAGGTCCTTTTAACATTCTATGATATTCAGTATTGATAATATATAACACTATCTCAGAAACAAAAAAACATGGAATTTCAATGATATTCCAGATAAATTCCAATTCCGTTTCTCTGGGTTTTTCCAATTCCAATTTCTTAGTTGAATTGAAATTGATGAGTTCATTCATGAATTGACCCCAACCCTGGTCCACTGTTTATCCCCATGGTATACATATACACTAGTACCTTCATACTGTCCAAGAAGATGTTGTCCACGCTGTCGGACACCTCTGAGTATCGCTCCTCCAGGTTCTGGAAGTACTCGTTCTGCCGCTGCCCTTCCCTCTCCAGAACATCCATGTTCTCCCCGTTGATCCAGATGGAGAAGGGGGAGGTTCTGTTCAGCACCTCCTCCAGCTGGAGAGGAGAGGAAGAGGAAGAGGAGAGGAAGAGGAGAGGAGAGGAGAGGAGAGGAGAGGAGAGGAGAGGAGAAAAAAAGACCTCATCCTCATATTCAAATGCTGGAAAGGGAGACAATGAGTTGACAACTGAGTTCTATCCAATGTGTGTGTGTGTGTGTGGGATCTCCTGACCTGGCGTCCCACCAGTCCGGAGCCGCTGCTGCAGGTTTTGGAGTAGAACTTGATGCAGGTGTTCTTCAGGCAGGGCTTGCACTCCTCCCACAGAGCCTGCATGGTCTCGTTGCACACCTCCTCCTCCTGCTCCAGCTTGGCCTCCATGTCCTGGGCCGTACGCATCGCCTCCTGCATTCAGACAGAGACAGAGACATTTTGAAAGACCCGGTTCTTCTTCTTCTTCTGTTGATTCCAGATAAAGCGCAGAGCGTCCCTTACCTCCTTCTGCAGCTTGGTCTTCTCCAGCGCGCTGAGGAACTTCTCGTGGTCCTCGGACGACTTCTGCATCACGCTCTTCATCTCCTTCACGCCGTTGATGGCGTTCTCGATCTGCTGGTCCAGGTACTTCTCTCCCAGCATTGAGATCTCTGTGAAGAAAAGTGGATGGTGTGTTTGCTGTAATTCATACATTTTCAGACTTTTCATTTCTACTTCACAAGTTTGCTGATAGGCAATTCCGACCCTAATAGACCCCAGAGACTTACGGCTGAGGTCTTCCTTAGAGGGAATGACCATGCAGTTGGCTGAGGCCAGCAGAAGAGCCACCACAGCCAGAGACTTTGGCACCTTCTTCTTCATCATCATGATCATCATCAACATCCTCTCTGACGCTCACGGGGCCAGCAGGCGATGAAGAACAAAACCTGGGGAAACAACACAGATCAGTTCCCTTCAGCACCTAAAGAAGCACCAAACTATTCAGGGTCCAACAGTTTTATGTTTTCAGTTATGTGCAGAAAAACAAATGGCTGTATATTAGGGGTAAACCAATATATTGGCCTTTTATTATAAATCAGATATCAGTCAGTCAGTTGTTTGATTACATATTTAATGTATAATGCATCAATACTACACTGGTTGTCTATGGGAACCTTAACCTGAAACCTGAATCTGAATTTTGATCAGATTCCACAAAAATATGCATAAATATGTCTTACTATTCTCATTATTTTCCATTGTTTCAATAGAGTTTTAGTGTCCCATGATAGGCTAAATCCTGTTTCAGAGGCTTTTCCACCCTGACAAGAATACAATTCTGGGGGAAACACTTGATTTTTTGGATTCTTTGTATTATATCACAAAAATTGTCAAATTTAAAGATATTGAATATTCAAAAACCCATATAAGTCGAACCCTAGCTTCTGATCCCCGTCTCCTGACAATCTGTAGTGTTGTTGTAATGCCACTCCACCACCACTAGAGGGCGATATGGATCCTCACAATCCAGACAGGGACCTACGCAGCAGAATATGACCACGCTTGCTCAGCTGTTTTCCACCCTTACACAGCATAACATAAAAATAACAATAACAATCAATACACATTTATAATTCATCAAAGGCAGCGGTTCATGTTACTCGTTTATCAGGGTGAAGTTGCCCAGGAAGTGATGCCTTCATTATGTATCAGTTTCTACAGTTCCCTTTCCTATTCATAAAGCCTTAGTAGGGATATTATTAAACAACTGACCTCAGATCAGTGTTTTGAGTGAGTTTGACCCACTGTGCCTTATAAAGGCATCAGCAGGCTCTTCCTCTGTTTACCCATTTCTCTGACGTATGATTGGTCAGCTGCCCCTATATTCAACAATGACACATTCAACAGACCATGATTGTAGCTCTTGCTTTCTTTCTCGCGCACACACACACACACACACACACACGGTCATCTGACAGATGAACTCACAGTCTAATCTCTGTTGATTATTTCTGCAGCAGCCGACCATAATCCCCCCTTCTCCTCCAAACACACAGCATGGGATTCTAAATGCATCTCCTGAAGACTGTATGAATGTGAAGCAGGGTGTTGCTGGAAAAGTGAGAGGATGGAGCTCAGTCACCCTGGATACGTGTTAAGAAATATACTGTCCCAGTTTTCAGTGTCAGTTGGGTTAAGAAAATACCTCCTAGATTGAAATTGTATTCAACTGTTTAAGGAGTATTATGAATGTTGGGAGTTTATCATTCCACAAGGGTTAGGGTTAGGGTTAGGGTTAGGGTTAACCCATGTGTCCCCAGTAGATCATTGGATCTGGAGCACCAGATCCAATGATCTACTGGGGACACATGGATGATTTTGATGTGTATGTTCTCATCACTTAACAGGTAATGTGACCAACAGGACAATTACCCCCCCCCCCCCAAAATGGTATATTCCTTTAATCTGCAGTCAAAACCATGCACATGTTCCTTCCACTGTTCCAAAGCCAGTGGGACTCAACTCCCGCTGAGGAAAGAAAATGTCCCACTTTGTTCTAAATGTGGGTGTTCAGGCCTGCAGCCGCTTATTCAATGAGGTTATTTTACATGTGACAATAGCTGGCAATCCTCTCGTTTAATTCTAACATGCCAGTTAATAGGAGATTTGTAAACAGGGTGAGAATGCCTTTAGCAATTTAACGAATGCACAAATAAATGAGTGAGCCGTGACTTGGAGAGAGGGGGGAAAAGTGAGTAATGCTTTAGAGGAGAGAAAAGAGAGAGAGAGAGAGAGAGAGAGAGAGAGAGAGAGAGCACTCCTCCTCCCTGGTCCCTGGAGTTTGCAGAGGCCCAGCTCTTTGCTTAATTCCCGCAGCAGGGATCCTGGTTACACAACTATAAAAATGCATCGTCCTGCACTCCAGATGTTGTCTATTGGACACTGGGAAGGCCTTCCAGAAAGTTCACTTAGTCTCATGAGATGAAATACAATGAGGTGAAATGCAATGCAGAGCAGATATTTGATATTTTTCTCTGGCGAGCATCACCATGTGCTGATATGCCTAAGAGACTGTAGGATTTTCGTTAAGTCCTTAATGAACTGTCTGAACTAACTGTGGTCGTAACCTTTATAGACCATAAGGAAGATCGTTTTCACTGCTGTTGTATTGGAAAATCGCTTTATCCATTTCACATTTCATTATAATTCAAATTGCTTGGAAGTTGGAAGCTCAAATCGCTGTTGGAAGCATTTTTGCGAGCTAACAGAAGATGATGTTTGTTGTTGAAGTAATATCTCGCAACATTTTCATAAAAATAAATGTCTGTGATTCAACCTACAGACAGTTCATGAAAGCTTCTACTCTTTCTCAATACGTGTTCTCCATGACACTTTTTACATAATAGCCCATAACCGCCAAAGTAGTATAATTCCACAACAAAAGAACACAAGTGGTAAAATTGACACTTTAAGTTATAATAGTGAGCTATTATTGATGATTATGTACATATATATATGTAGAGAGAGAGAGAGAGAGAGAGAGAGATTTTATATGTTTATGTTTATGTTTTCATTTGCTGACAGCTGACATGCATGTAACTGTGGCTGAGCTATTAAAACTAGCTCTTGAGTTTCAAATCTGGTACTGTTGGTATCCAGATGTTAAAACACATACAAAGTCCCCACAACAGAGTTCAAAAACAGGACTGATGTCTGCATATTACAAGGGATTTGTCTGCACTAAAGCCTTACTGATGGAGACAAACAGTGCAGCAGGGGTCAGAAACTGTCCCTGATCACAGCTGATTACTTCTGCTGCTGTCTCTGTCCCTCACTCTCTCTCTGTCACACACTCAAACCTGCACAAACAACTATTTCCCAAAGCTAGAACTGAAAGGAACAAGGGACCAATCTGCGATACCATGTCTGCCCCATTTATGGTAAATTGGAGGCTGGTATCCCGGGACTCATTTTTTACATCTGTTTGGGATTTTCCACTTGAATGACCCATATCGCACGGTTATGCTGAAATAACAGTCAGTTCTGAACCAGAAAATGTATTAATATCCCTAGAAAATCAGTTTGGGTACAGTCATTTTGCAGTTCATTGTAGTCTGGAAGAAATTTGCTCCTGTATTAAAATTGAATATCTATGATTGTGAATACCACGTTTGGATTCTGTTTGCTTATGATGTTTTTCATTCTTAAAGTGTCTTTCCTACTGAGGCAATAAATTGTCTTCTGTTTTGTAAAGCAAGTAAAGCGTTTATTATCTTATTTTCCAGTGACTATTGCCCTGGATAGGTTTAAAAGCCTCTTAAAAGTGTGCTGAGGTGAACCACATGATGCCGTCAGTGCTAATCCAGTGGTTTGGATCCAGGGATGGAGGTCACACCCATGAGGGAGCAAAACAAACAACAGTCACCCCTCCAGCCATGAGGTCAGCATTTCTGCACGGTCAAAAACAATTACGGTGACCCAAATAATTAAGGAACATTGAGCAATATAATAAAAGTTAGTATTGTTTATAATTTGACATTCATCTTATAAATTATTTTATTGCATTTGGAGCCTTTTCTATTCTGTTCTGCTCTGTTCAAGCTGCCTTATGAGAGAATATTATAATCATAAAGATATATTGTGCTTTATCATATCATATTATATTATTACATTGTAATAGTCTTTTCTCTGAGCATCTGTGAATCTTATAGAGACCAAACCGAGCAGCGGAGCGCCTGCAAATAAAAGCCCGAGTGTGACTCACCTCTCTGCGGGTCCAGAGTCTCCAGAGCGGCTGAAGCTGCTGCAGCGCCGTCCCGCTGGTATTTATACCAGCGGATAACGGGGGAAGGTGTCGACTTGTGATTCACTGGCTGAGTATGCCGCCAGTGTCAAGCTAGCCGCGATATCACACCCCGCTTCCGGTCTCAAGATTAAAAATAAAAGCCCTCGTTGACGCACTTTTCTTTCGACGGTTTTTGAGTAGGCTAACGCAAGCTATCTCTGTACGGAGCTGCCCTGTAGGTGAAATTATGTATTTGGCAGGTATTAACTCGTGCGCATGATGCCATAGCCAATATAAAACACTTGACTTGTATTAAAAGCTTGCTAATGGATTCAAACCTAACAAATTATAATATAGAGCCATTTTTGGGACGTAGCCGATATAAATCCTTTATAATCTCTGTAACATCCCTCCAGTCTGCATACTAGAACCCATTAACTCTCAATATCCTTGTCAATAGTTTCTTACCATATGCATCCTTCGCGAATAGGCCTATGTGTTTTTTTAGGCTATTAATTAGGCTATTTAATTTGTTCACAGGAATTGTGTGTATAGAGTTAATAATTAAAAAGAGGGTAAGCTACAAATCAACCAAAACCAGGGAACAATATCTATCACATGCACTTCATTTAAACAAGGGGACGAGGTCTGTCTCATTTGCACACTCACTCCTTTTCTAATAAACTCTTTCACCAGGAAATCATCATCTTGCACCATAATACATAATACACATAATCAGTATACAGCTGTAGTTAACTAGGCCGAGATATTATTTACAACTATAGTTATAGGCTACATAAACCAGTAATTCCACCAAGTACAGATTTTTTTGTTGTTCCGCACCCATTGCGTGCTAATTCTTTGCTTTCCCCCCCCCGCGACAAATTTTATGCTTTTATTTTGAAGGCAGAATCGCTCATCTTCCGGTGTTATCCTGGTTAACACTGTCTAGCTTGATGCTCCTGAAGCTGAGGACTTTTCCAGAAGTTGTGTAATTTGTGGGCAGCTTTCAGAGCTGCAGAGCCGAGGGACAACCACAAGAGGGCGCTTTGGTCCAGCTAGTGGATGAGGTCTCTCCCTAAAGCCAATAACTTCACTGTCATGGCTGTTTATCAGAAACAATATTTGCCAAAGCATAAACGTACATTTTCAAAAACCAACACAAACAAAATTATATATTCAGACCTTATTGAGATGATTATTTGGGTTGACATAATCAGAAATATCTATAACAATGTAAAGCAGTTCCAAAGTTCACAATGTAGTTTTGCAAATGAAAACGCCAGTAAGGTATATTGGGGCATATTAGTTATTGTAATAATGATTATGTGTGTATGCGTGTGTGTGTGTGTGTCTGTGTGTATATATATACTGTATGTGTGTGTATGTGTGTGTCTTGCTTCACCCTGCTGAAAAATATTCCTATAGGCCCTTATAGTGTGTATGTGGTACACAATAAGAAAGAGACCATATCATACTTTATGGTATATTACTATAATATCCCTATAGAATATGATGTGTAGTTTATAGTTCTGCTGCGGATTATCAGGATTACCAGTTCTTTGTTGTAAGTGCAGAGGTAGAAAGTGAGTGTGTGAACCAAGCTGGATGTAAACAGCCTGAGGGATGAAGTCATCGTCTTTTTTTTTTTTTCTTTTCCCCATTTCCATAAAACAAAGGAACACCCAGGCTGGAGACGGGCCAGAGAGTCCGGGCCTGGGCAGGTCCAAGCCAGTCCAAGTCCAAAAAGCAGCAGGTTTGACTCAGACTGTTTTGACTTTAAGGCACCAGAAGAAGAAGAAGAAGAAGAAGAAAACACACAGTACCTGTACACACATGCAGCTTACCGTAATGCTGAGTGTGTGTTATGAGGCTTTTGGGAACATAGAACGACAGGGGGAGGACTGTAAAAAACCCTGCAGGGTGAAAAACACACACACACACACACACACACACACACACACACACACACACGCAACAAGTAAACATGCATGCACACACACACACACACGCACCAGAGCATTGTAAAAGTGATACAAATAGAGTGAAAGAGAGAGTGAAAAAGAGAAAATTAGTGTGTGTGTGTTTGCATGCAACCAGGTGTTGTGTGTATTGTATTGAGTGTATGTGTGTGTATACACTTTATAGGGATTAATACGGGAATGAATCGTAAACAATAAAAAAAAAAGAACATGTGGCTCATGTGACTCTAACATAGCTGCTATTTTATGGGAGTGTTCTTCCAGTAAATCACACGCACACACACACACACACACACACACACACACACACACACACACACACACACACACATACACACACACACATACACACACACAGATTCCTTAATGCTGTGTCTCTCTGCAGACGCCATCTGCTGTTTAAAGGGTCAGGGTCATAGGAAAAAATATTATTGCATGAATTTTTCATGTTCTACAGTGGCTTGTGCAATAAAACAGAATAGTGACATGTAACTATATTTCAGCTGATGGGGTTTTCATGTCACAGACCCCCCAAATAGAGCCACAGAACCCCCATTTGATAAGATTTTGTCCCAGTGACCCAAATGGGAAGATTTTTATCATTATCATTTTTGGGTGAACTATTCCTTTAATGAGTCAGTTGCCCAATAGCATATATATTTCCCAAAAAACTGGTGTATCCCTTTAAGGCTGAAAAGGAAGAAAGATGTATTACAGCAATATTAGACTTTTAATGAAACATACTTAGGTCCAAAACAGTGAGAAAAAGAAAAAGTGCACAGTACTTTTATTAACAGTTAGTTATAAATAAATCAACAATCTCTCCCGGTGTACCAATTCCTAGTGTGTGTGTGTGTGTGTGTGTATGAATTCATTGGACCTGTCTGTCTTCTCCCTCAGTGTAAAAGCCCAGTGTGACACTAGGTGGCAGGAACTCCATTCTTGTCAAGTCTCCTCCTTCAAAGTCTTCATCACAGTTCAGCTGTTTACTCGGTTAATTATGTGTCCACAGGTTCTGTCTGCACAAACCACCAGGCCAATTTCCCGCTACTTGTAAACACGCTGGTAAACTTGAGTCTGACTCTGAATAACATGGACTGTTTTTGAGGGCGTCAAGGCTGTGACATGTCAAAATTTAAACTTTTTTTTAAAATTATTATTATTGTACTAACACATCCAGAAATCTCAAAAATAATATCTTTAAAGTTTGATTTCAGTCTTCACCTTAGTGTTTTGAGAATAGTTCTGGAGTCTGGTGTCTTCCTCTTCTATCTTTCTAATTTAGCTTTCTGCTTTCTTCTCCAGGCTCCTTGAAAATGATTCAATCATAAAAAGAAACATTATATTTAAATGTCTAATATAAATATAGAGGATGCAGTCTATGAAACTGTTAGTATTTAAAAGGGTTCGTTCTGAAATGCTATAAATCCATTTGGGTTTAAAAGTATGATCCGATGTTCATTGCCCAGTATATCAAATGTGTCTTCTTCAAAGTAACGTCAACTCTTAATTCACTCATCGCTTCATGCTATTGGAAAATGCCAATAAAAATTTTAATCATTAATTCACTCATCGCTTCAATGATAATTCATAGTGAGCTGTTTCTTTCATTCTGTCACATGATGGATATCCCATTTTGTCACCCAAGGACTTCATTTATCCTTTCAAAATTCCAGAATTTGTTGTAATGAATCATTTTCCGAGTCTAGATGTTATTTTTTCCAGATGGTGGATCTCATTTTTGGAACGTAACAATTCTTATGATCTTTGATTATGACAAAGGAGGCGAACTGCTCTTTGATCAGCATTTCTGACAGTTTTCATGCCCAAAAATCCCCAAAAATTACAAGTAGCAAGTGTTTACCACAGAACTTTATTCTTGTCAGGGTGGGAAAAGCCTCTGAATCAGCATTTAGACCATCATGGAACACTAAAATAATACTAATGAATTTTTTTTAGGTGGGTCAGCAGCTCCTTAAGGCAGAGTGAGACAGGTTTTGCAGCTTTTCCTATTACTTTAATAGAAATGTATCAACTTGCTGCGACTTCCACAGCGTACACAGTGTGTATATCACACTGTAGCTGCACTGTGGCATGGGGGTCCAAACACATGAAGTCTATCTGAGTGTGTTTACAACGTTGCACTGGACCTATCTGCATAAAATAAACCACATTTACCAGAACATATGTATGGAGCTAATGAGAGCGGAGGGAAAGAGGGAGAAACAAAAAAAAAAGCGAGCGAGGACACTTTAAGGTCTTCTCGACTCTCTCCAAAGATGGCCCCCACATGTGAAATCCCAGCCAGCCATGACACCACTTCCCCCATTAATCACTGACTTGGCTATTTATGTGATGGCAGCTTTAGTTGATTTAATCTATTAAACAAAAATGCCTGAACGCTGCATGGAAATAGGACAGTATTTATGTCACGGCGATAATGCGGCTTATTGTACATATCTCTCCCTCTCTTTACGTCCGTTCACCCCCCCCTCTCTTTTCCATCCCTCCCCCCCCCTCCATCCTCCCCTGCCTCTATTTCTGGAGTCGTGTTCGCTCCGCATACTCTGGATGGGGGCGCTTTATCGAACCAAGATGGATCCGGTTTCAGGAGAAACAAATTGCTGTCAGAAGTGAGTCCAGAGGATGGGATTCCTGGAGCATCTTGCAGTGTTTATCCCCGTGTTGATTTACAGACTGTGCGTAGCCAAGGTCACACACATACACACACACACACACACACATGCACACACACACACTAATATATCAAGGTATCAGTTAATTTGACATATTGATGTTTAAAAATGCAACTTGAATTCGATTTTAACATAACACAGGCCACAAATACAAATGTGATTCCAAATTTTCTACTCCTCCAAAGTATGTTCAACTTAGGGAGGATGACTGAGGGACTTTTGCTGCTGGTATGACTCGGCTAAATCGATCGCGTGACCCAGTGGAAACTTCTGTTTTGCTCCACTGACTCTGTGTGTGTGTGTGTGTGTGTGTGTGTGTGTGTGTGTGTGTGTGTGTGTGTCCATATGGCTGACGGAGTCTGCTGTGGTGTGTGTGCGCCCTGTGCTAAGCTGCCGCAGCGTTCGATCTGCCAACTAGTGAAGTGAAACCATCTAGCTGTGCTGCCAATACTCATACGGTGCCATGCATTTCAATAAGCTTGGAATGGGTAACGCACACACCCACACACACACACACGCAAAGAGAGCCATTCCGCTGTCTTAATTGTAATATGAATCATGATTATCACCAGGCTTAATTGGTCCCATTGATGGCATTGCACGACCTGACAGGCCGCAGATGGACTTGTAACGTTCGGATGATTCTGGTATCAATTTAGAGAATAATGGTGTGTTTCCGTGTGTGTGGGTGTATGTGTTGGAATGTGCATGAACTGATTAAGAAACTTCAAGTTTGTAATCAAAGCCCGGTGCCTTTGTGATCAAAGACCAGCTGACCGACACTGGTTATTACGTTACCTAATGGAGTCCTCATTTCCACTACCTTGCAATCAGGGCTGTAATGACATTCCTCTCTTTATTCTAGACGGGGAAAAAGAGGAGAGAGAGGGAAGTGTGACTTTGTGGCAGGAGATGGATTCAAACCCATTCAGGAGGGGGACTGGCCATTGTTCCGACGGCCCGTTATTCCGAAACCCCAATAGTCCGGAAAAACGTCCACCCAATTGGACCGGAAGCCCATTTGTCCGACAGCCCGTTATCCCGGAGGTGGTTGGGTTGAGGCATGGGGTCACTGAGGTTAGGGTTAGAGCAAGCTTACGGTCAAGGCTGTCAGAAGCCACGGCTGTGGATGGAGCCAGGCGTGGAGTTTTCGGACTGTTGGGGTTTCGGAATAATGGGCCGTCAGAACAATGGCATGGCACCGGAGCAGAGAGATAATAGTCGGCGGCACCGAAGTACCTATAATCACAGCAAAGATCGTCCTAAAGGGGATTATGGCTTTTATACAATACTTACCAATGCATATGCACTAAGTGAAAAGTCCTCTTCAAAGTAGTGTACATACATAAGAATAAAAAACAAGACAAAACAAGAAGATCGCTAACTAGCTCCCTGGTTACCACAAGAGTTAGGCGGGCCAAGCTTAATGGGAATTTTCAGAAATGGGATGAAACTACCGTTGTGTAACAGTAAACAGATGATTTCCTGGCCGAACACACTGTTAATGTTATCCTGGCCGGTGCCCAGCAACAAGCACAACTCATTATCCTAAGAAGACATAAATTTGCCTTGTTGATGCATAAATACTGAAGCACCAGCATTTGAAGTATTGCACGACTTTGTCAGCTCAAGAAATAAGTTGCGGATCTTACAGTTTTACTTCGGTGTCACTTCATTACTGTTATACGATCTAAAGGGAACGCCTTCAGTTTAAAGGTCCCATATGGTGTAAAACAGGATTCCCCTTGCCTCTGTGATTGTAAAGGAGTTGGATGGTCTATCTAAACATGGTGAAAGTATCAAAACGCACGGTCGGCAACTAAATCCACACAATCCATATTAGAAAAGCGAGCCTCTAAATGAGCCGTTTGGACTTCCGTAACTTTGTGGCGTCACAAAGGTTCGCTCATTATCATTTTTGTAAGAAATAATAGACTAACAAAGTGTTTTTTTTCAAAGCGGTTGAGTGGTTTTCATTGTTTATTACCGGAGAGTTTTCCCTACCTGTAGCTGCCGGGTCTGTGGTGTCTCACGTTTCACTCTTGAAACGGTTAGCCAATCAGAACAGAGGGGTCGTTAATAGCAATGAGCCTTAAAGACACAGCGACAGAAACAGCCTGTTCTTGGTAAGGCTCAGAGAGATGCTGGAAAAAGAACATGTAAAAATGGATTGAGAGTGTTTTTGGTACATGACACCACACACACAGCTTTGAATGGACCTCAAGACACAAAATAAAACACTGGAAAGTGGAGAATATGGGACCTTTAAAGCAGCCTTAGGCAACTTCGCACTTTGGCGGCACCAAGTGGCAGCAAGAGAAAACTGTTTGAATTTTTTTGAAACTTTGAAGGACTTCATTACCCAGAAATCTTGGAACATGATGGCGTAAACTGCTCCTCGAACCTAGATTTCCACATTTTAGTGTTTCGTGGTTCTGCCATTAGTAGTGAGGCTTTTTCAGGACAGATGGTTTACTCAATGCTAATGTCTTGCCAGTGTCAACACCCGACACCAGAATTTCATTTGAGCATATTGGATGAATTTCCGGTGTCTCAATTAGTGGGGATGGGACACTCTTCTCTGTTGCAGCTTTAAGATTTACGTGGATAAGTATTTTTACACCTAGTGTAGCTTTATTATCACCTGCTACTGATTACATTTGTTTTTCTACTATGTCCAGTGGAGGGTAAACCCATCAAAACACAGTTTAATGACCTTGTTAGGCGGCCATGAATCTTTAAGAGGTGAATTAATTCGGTATAATGTACACCATATGTATTCAGTAATGTACACCACAGTAAGTAGCATCAAACTGATGGATATGATTATATGTTATATGAAAACATGGTATTTTAAGCAAAAATGAATGCTTTTCTGAAAGTACAGTAATTGATTTATACTCATACTGGTGGATGTTTGCCTTTAGATCACTGACTGAAGGTCATAGTTTACCCTCCTTCTCATTTAGCACTACATTACCATGTCAAACCAGCATACTGAGTGCAGCAGAGGAGAGGAAACGAAGGAGCAGAAACTCCACCAAGCCTGACAGACAATCCAACTGCCTGGTCAGCTGGATAGACGGATGCGTGGTGAGTGAATTACACCTGCTGTTAGTCTTAGAAACTGGTAGTCAACCATACAGGGAGCAAGCTGAAAAGACTGCAAGCCGGGCCAGATAGGGATTAGCCTTGACGTGTGTGTGTGTGTGTGTGTGTGTGTGTGCGTAGAAACTATTTTCCTGTCTCGCAGGCCAAGGCCGCAGATATTCAAGGTGCTCGCTCCACAATGTTCAAACATTTGTTAGCAATTAGCCTCGGCCACAAAGGAGTCAACACATGGACCCTCCCTCTCTCTCTCTCTCTCTCTCTCTCTCTCTCTCTCTCTCTCTCTCCCTCCCTTTTCTTTTTCTTTCTGTCCCCTCTCCAGTCCCTCCCTCTTTTTCCAAATTCTTTGTTCCCCTCCCATCTCTCTCTCTCTCTCTCTCTCTCTCTCTCTCTCTCTCTCTCTCTCTCGGCTTCTCTCTTTCTTACTACCCCTCGTCCTCCCCTTCCATCCCCACTCCCTCCCTTTCTCTCCCACTTCCCTCCCTCCCTCCCTCCCTCGCTCGTGTTGCACATGGTTTCTGTCTGAGGATTTTTACTTTTCCTCAGGCTCTGGAGGGGAGCAGGAGGATGTCAGAGAGCTCCAGGCAAACACACATATAAAGGGAAGACAGGGAATAGACAATTTAGAGGAGCTTTGGCAGATAGCCTTTGGCACTCATGAACATCAAGATGCACACCCAGAAATCTCAATGAAACTAGCTGTACCTCTAGGGAGAAATCAAACAAGTTGAACTCAAGCTGCAGCGGTGCACGGTCAGCCCATATGGGCCGCTGCTAACAGTAGTTGAATCCTGCACTGATGAGTGACTGAGGTGTTGCTCATCCTCCTGATAGCCGTTCATCAACTTCAGCCCGGGTGGAAATAAGACATTTTGGGACTTCTTTGGACATCCGGAGACGCTGTCCACTGGAAAATGCTGCATGAACGACTGTGCTGACACATCAAAGGTAAATTTCCACCGCTTCCTCCGTTCCGGGACACTTGCAGGGAAAAAAAGCACATTTTGGTGAAGAGGACAGCAACATCGCCATCGTTACCGTCAGCATCAGCAACATCAGCAGCAGCAGCAGCAAGCCGTTGTCCGGACGACAAGTTGTTCATACAGGATTCTTTGAGGAGGAACCATGAAAGGTAAAGTGAGAGTTTCTGTGTTATTTGTCAAGAAATTAAGCTTTGGTGGAAGTTTGCATTTGTTTTTCCTGACAGTCTGAGCACATAGAAAAGTCCTATAGGGGACTGTACAGATGCAGTGGTACTGTATTTTGCTGCGCTCTTGCAAGTATTTCAAACCAAAAATATGAAGGTATATGATATTTTAACATGGAGACAGGTACAGTATCTGGCATGGTGGCATGCAGTCAGGCACCTGTAAGAGGCATTGGAAATCAAATATGTTTGAAAGTTGGTCTGGGTCCTGAGAAAGTCCTGGGTTGTTGTTCTTGGATGTGAGACTTTGATTAGTCAGCTTTGAATCTGTGTATAGACGTGTGTGTGTGTGTGTGTGTGTGTGTGTGTGCGTGTGTGTGTGTGCCACAGCCTTGTTTCATAAAACATAAAAAAAAGTCCACCGGCCCCGCCAGTCAGCCGCAGATTGACTTAATATCCACTTTAAAGGAGCGCGAGTTGAAAGCATAACATTCGAATTTGAGCTTTTTCACAACACGGCATGAAACGAGAGCCGGCGGCGGCTTTGAAGAGAGCCGGGGCTCTTACACGGTTCCCAGACCTGTGCAGAGCTACAAAGAAGTGTAAGGGAGAGACGGACAGAGATGGAGGGATACGGTGGGAGAAAAGAGAGAGAGAAAAGAGGGGGGTGGGGGGGGTGTATGAGAAGGAGCAGGGAAAAGTCACACATGTGGCTCAACAGCTTGAGAAAGTGTTATGAAGTGTTGACGTATTTACAACGGAACAGCTTCTCTGTACCCCACTGCAATTAAGCATGACTTGTGAATGGCACGCTATAGCCAATAGTGAATGTGATGGATGCAATAGATTAACGCTTTTATTCAATTTCAGTCTTCAGATGATGCTTGTGATGGCCCAAAGCTCTAAACTGAAATCTAGCAGTATTCTTTCTTCTATTCTTGACCAAACCTTAAAGTGGTAATCCTCGAGTTCCTCATTGTTCCTCATTCTTTGGTGCTCAGCGCTCGTTGCTGTGGTGTTTCTGCACTGCACTTCCGACAGATCACCTGTCAATCAAACAGTGTGTCCAGTACTGTGACGTCTTTTTCCTTGGATTTTCTGTTGATGAAGTTTGAGTTTCTTTTCTTTCTCTGTTCAGTCATGGTGGCTATCACTGCTCATGCTAACTACCCAGTTCTTCTTCTTCCCTTTATTCCGAACAAACCGGAAACGTAAAACGCATCACTTCCTGGCATTTTTCCCAGGAAACACTTACCAAACGCCGGGTGTTTATCCCTCATTCACATCCACAGAACTTGAATGGATAGTACGGTCTTTCCCATTCAAATCAATGCTCCTGGATGGTCAGAGCGGCGGCCATTTTTATGTGTACCGTTCCATAATATAAACCTCCTTGGTACCGTTGGCCTAGCTTCTGTATAAACCGACTTACGGCAAGTCGCAGCGACCTACTTGGAGAAAAAACTGCCGTTGCAATATCACCGTGGCTTTGCTGTCAGCGGGGAGCTACTCAATCGCTCTATATTACTGTTGGTAAGTCGTCACATTTTATTAATTTAACGTTAGTCTTGTAACATTACAAAGCTAACCCACTCACGCTGTGTGGCAGTCGGCGTGACACACTTTACGGCCTTAATGCCCAAACTCCCGTTGTACGCCATGTTTTGGTGTACTAGCCAAAATACCATAGAAGACAGTGAAAAGACCGTTCTATCCATTCAAGTTCTGTGTTCACATCATATCTGATTTATCATAAATACGAGCTGCCGACTGGGAAAAAAGTTCACGGCCACCCCCTAGTGGTAATTAGTAGGAATTAGTCGGAATTTTTGTAGGCAGCGATATCTCCCACTTGAAGTCACAAATCACCTAAATGTGTCAACACAGGTGTAAACATAGCAGAGATTCCATAAACATAGCAGAGATTCCACTGATGTTGGCAGTCCAAGGTAATAAAAATCCAAATGATCAGTTTTATTCACACTAAAACAATCAACTACTTCAGCTTTCATGAACTGGCTATAGGATGAATCACTATTGTATTATATCAATCAGAGGTAGAAAGTAGCACAACAGGCATTTATTTCTATGAAAATTATTAGTTTAACTATCTGATAAATATAATGTAACAGTGGCCAAATCTGGATACAGTTGGCCAGATTTCCAGTGTTTTAGCAGAAGAGTTTAATGCTGAAAGGCAAATGACTCTGACTCTGACACTGATTTTTTTCAGCCAAATTTGAAATTGTGTGTTAGAATTTGGCCAATGCCGCTACTGTTACATGACCAAATAAGGGAAAACAAAGTAAGCATGAAAGTAGAAGTAAACGTGCAGTAAATCAAATCAGACATGCAAGTCGAGCAAGTGTGTTGTGTCTCCTAGTCGAGCCTCCTGGACAGACACCGCCTCGATCTGAGAGGCGATACAGCGGGTTAACTTGAGGCACAGACAGTATATACAACCTCGCGCCCGCACAGCGCAGGAGGTCTGCTAATGCGGTTTCCAGTCTTGCTTAGAGCGAGCCGAGCCCAGCCAGACCAGAACAAAACATGCTGCCTCATACATTCCTATGTAGTGCTGGGGGGGGGATGGGGAGGTGGAAAGAGAGAGAGAGAGAGAGGGAGAGAGAGAGAGAGGGGGGGGGGGTTAAGAGAGGCAGGTGTATAGCTGGCAAATGGAGAAGGAAAGAGTGAGCAAAGGGGAGAAGAAGGGCAGGTAGAGAGAGAGAGAGAGAGAGTTGTTATCGTCTTGTTTTAACACCGTTTTTGCTTTGGCGGCATTGTAAATTTACAGTCAAGCCAATGCAAGCACCTTGAATTTGAAATGAAAGGGGAAAAGGAGTAATTATACCTCAGTGTTATATTGATTTTTTCTCTCTATATCCAGCCTGCACTAATCATTTATTTTTACTCCCTTAGATTCATTACTCCAATGTTTCTGCTTGACCTTTTTCCATTTTTGTAAAGCAACACTAGCCCCATACACATAGAAATACTGAATACACAGCAACCCATATCCTTCACCAAAGGTAATATAGTAGTTATTCATAATCATGAGTAGTAGTTTATTTTATTGTTTTTATTCAATTGATCTAGATGCTTTGGCAGTACAGTTCATCTAACATCCATGCTAATAAAGCGGACTGAATTGAACTGACTTTGTGTTGGATAGCTTTCCGCATTCTTAGCTGTATTCTATCTCTATGGAAAATTCCTCTGAGATAGTGATCTGGGAAATTTGAAGGCAAGTGAAAATACAAAGGCGAGTCGCCTCCAACTAAAAGGATAAGTGGAGTTCCACAACAAACTCTAAGCTTCTGAGAATACTGTAAACGCCCTTTGGCCTCGCAGCACTGTAAACCTAACCGGTCTTGTCTCCGTCTCGGCACTGGCTGTCGGATTTAGTTTAGTCCTGAGAAAACGACGCATTTATGGGATCTGGCCCCCGAAAATCTCCCGTTTCACTGCCGAAACCACAATAAAAGAGCATTCTCTTGTAATGGCTCCTCCATAACTTCGGCTTTGCTCTCTGGAGCAACACATTCCGGGCGTTTACAGTTCTGTAAGGAGACCACACATTCCTGTCAGAGGGCATCTCAGCCGGTTGGATGTCAGCAGAGGTTTGGGAGAGGGAGTCGCTTGGCTTTATGAGTTGTGGTCAAGACCTCCACTCTGATCTGGAGGAAGCCCATCTTGGGACTCTGGTTTCACTTAAGGCTGGGTTTGCTGGGGTTTTTGAGGGGGTTTTCCGGTTCAAATGGTTTAATTCAAACTAATAAGGGAGGGGAACATCGACAAGCATGACATGTTGCTGAATCTGTGAAGCTTTTTCTTTGTGTGGAGAGTGGATCTCCATTTGCCTCTTTTAAAAGCAAGAAACTATCCTTGTGACCCCAGTTTGTAGGTCGGTCCCTCTGCATTTGAATACAAAATCCAAGTAGCAGCATCATTTTGTATAATTGAGACATTTTGACCTGTCAAAGTGATGTGGTGAGGTTAGGGGGCAGCGAGGGCACGTTGCTAACCAAGGATAACGTTTTACACAATCCCCTGGCGAACGTAACATCCAAAAGAGGAATGAAGGGAGGGAGAGGGCGTGGTATGGGGGTGGAGTTGAGGGGGATGGATCTCCCACTTCCAAAACCCCCTGACAAGAACCACCACAGAAGAACCACAATCATGGAGCGGTCCTGATGGTTAGCTGACTCAAGTAGAGGCTTGGCGCTGTGTTCGAGGGAGACCAAAAGTCAGATCGTGGAAGAAGATGGAGGCAGGAGGGCTGATTGACTCCATGTGGGTGGCTGCAACAACAACATGAATGTGTTTTGGTAGACACAACTTAACGTTGTAACCCTGCTTTCACTTAGCCTGTAATTCTATATCTGCGATCCACAGTCATTTTACCGCTCACCTATACAGGTGTCCTTATGGAACTGGTTTCAGACAATCAGACATGTTTAGAATCGCACTGTCAAGTAGCCTGTAACATAACTACTATGTCCTAGGCGTTTCTGTCCAATGTCCTGTGTGTGCTGTTTTAACAGTGCTGGCCCTGATGTTTTCATAGGTGGGGAGGCTGGCCACTGTACACCATCTGGACCAGAGGCCTACATAGCATACTGAGTGGCCATGTATTTTTGAGACCATTTTCAAGTAAACAGGCTTTCTTTCCCAAGCTTGTTGTTGCTTGCTCTTTAAAAGGCTTCAAAGCTTTCAGAGCTTTGATAGCTGAGAGGCCATTCTTTACTTTGGCCCTTGTAGATTGTTGGCTCCATGCACACTTTAGCATACACTATGTTGAGTGATAGTAGGTTACTAGCTTAAGTAAGAAGACTGACCTTAGTGGTTTTTATTATATGGTCTGTAGATTCATAAATTTACCAATGATCCAAAGATCTACTCTCAACCCAGTTCTCAAGGCCCACCTCTCCTGCAGGTTTTTGCTCCAGCCCTGTTCTTGCACACCTGATCCAATTAGGTGCTACACATTTTCATGACACCTTAATTGGATCAGGTGTGCAAGAACAGGGCTGGAGCAAAAACTTGCGGGACAGGTGGGCCTTGAGGTCTGTTTTGAGAAACACCTACCAGATGATCTACACATGGATGATTTTAGCGTCTATGTTCTTGTCACTTAACAGATGAGTTGAGCAAGTTTACGTTGGGAAAGATCGGTAATTCCATTTTTCATCAAGCACAGCTATTCTTGCCTAATAGGAATCATCAGCATAGGTGGAACATGTTTCTGATCAATCTGATTGCTTTGGATAAATCTACCTGCTGTACAGCACCATACAGTGGTATCCCAATACTTCCCTGGTCTGATGACAATGTCATTTAGTCTCTTTTTTGTGACTACATCGTTTGGTGCGAACTTAACAAACTTTTCTAAGCTAAGTTCAGATCATTTTGACAGGTGCAACCGCACCATCTGGACTCGGGTGCGGACCAAAAACTTGCAAACGGTTCGGCCAAAATCAGCAGTCTTGGTCCGCTTCAGTTCCGACCGTGGTGAGGATGATTTCTGGTGTGAAAACAACTCATGAAATGATGCTGTAGAAAAACCTACCAGCTTCTCTAGAGTGGAAGTACATCCGACACATTGATTGGAGGATTATGTCGTCAAATTAAAAGTCCCTCAGAATTCTACAGGGTCATTCATTGGCAAGGTGTAGCATGTGAAAACGACTTCTGAGTGCCATTCTAATTCGATTTTTTTATACTCCCACCAAAATATCTGTCCGGTAGGTCCGATATTAGACAACATGAAACAAACCACACCAATACAATGTAACAATCTAGCAAACTCTGGTTGGGACATTAGAAGGACTATTATCATATGAAAACGCCCTTGCTGGCTCTTGATATTTCCTTATTCATAGTATTCAATTAGCACTGTCCATAAAGGGCAGCGGCCAAGAGAATCAGCTATTCAAACACACAACATGTAATTAAAGCCACGTTTAATAATATTTCTGTGACGCAGTCAAGCATGGCTGCGGCTAGCAGCAATATTATTTTCAGTTTTGTAACCTTGACCAGAGGCTGAGTGGTCACTTTCATCAAGAATAGCTGGCTTTTCCAGGCTAGTGAATTCCAACATTGAAAACCAAGAGCCCAGGTGTGAAAACAGGACATAATAGCCTTGTGGTAGTTTGTCACAGAGGCTGTTCATATTAGGATATGGAAATATGGTAATCTCCGCAACCATGTTGTACATACTACATTCTCAGTCTGTGATACTCCCACTGAAAGAGGCTTTGAACACTTGGCTGGAAATATTAATTTTATTAGATTTTGTTGAAGTTTTTGGAGCATTTCCTCCAAATACATGCATGCTCATATTTTCTTATGTCAGAAAGTTAAGTGTACACTGGCTAGACTCTCACTGTGTATTCAAATTACCGCCAAAGCTCTCAAGACCAAACAACTACCTAATGTACTGTGCACCTGCATACTTCACTGTGTCCTAAAACCATGTCTGGATACTATGCACAACACTTAATGCAAAAAACCCAATCCATATTTGATTTGCTCTCAAAGACCAGTTACATTACACCATGTAATATAACCATGTCAATGATGAAGCTGACCTTGGTGTAAATATTTATGTCACAGATGCATTGCATTGCACTGCACATTGTTGGGGTGCTATGCATTGTGTAAGGTTAGGTTAGGGTTAGTATCATTGTGTATTGTGCTTTATTAGGTTTCATGCTGCAGCATTTTGTACTAAACTAATTCCCTCTAGAGGACAAGAAAGTCTTGAATCTTGGAATCTCAAATCTTGAGGTAACCTTATATCTTCACACCTTGGATTTATGGATTTATCAAATCATGGAAATCTGATTTACATGTTCAGTAACAGATGTTGTTGAAACCACTGACTCAGAGGTGGGACTAAGCAGCAATTATTTCGGACCCTGGAGCTGTTTCCCCCTTAGTTCAGTTTGTTTGGGCACATGAGAACACAGAAATCCAAACCAACTGGACTTTGCTGACCTTGTTGTGAGGTTGGTCTCCAAACGAACTCTGGACTGATCCAACCGTGATTCCCCCTGTAACAAACAGGAAAGCATGGTGCATTATCGGTTAAACACACCGTGAAAGGCTATGCTGATGCACCATGTTTGTTTACTCTAGAGGAAAGTCTTTTGCCGCATCAAATTTCTGACCAATGGAGGAGGTGGAACTGCTTTTGTTGTTGTCTTATGGTTCGCTTGAAATTTTGCAGTGCGAAACGTAACCAAATCAAAGCGTAAATTCGACAAAGTATCAACAAATTCGGACCAAAGCAAACTGACTATTGCTTTGAAAACAGCATCAGTTGTTCCACAGTGTTGCCAAACAGCATTGACTGTAGGTGTGACCCGGCCCGGGCCTGTTAGGGCTGTGTTGTACTTCTGTCAGATCAGCTCAGTTCTGCTCTGTGTGTGTTGGACAGGTTGACTTCCTCGCCGATCAGAGAGACACACAAGGGCTTTTTCCACAGAGGGGGGGAGAGAAAGGAGCAGCAGGGGTGGAGGAGAGAGTGAAGGAGGAGTGGAGGAGCGAGGAGCAGAAACACAAGGACAGGCTTGTAGACAGGGGTAGAGGATGTTTAGGCAGTCGCCGGGCAGGTCAGCCTCCCTCCTCTGCATGTGAACCGGAGAGTATGAGGAGGGTCCGGGACCACGAGATGTTTTGGAAACTGGGGAGTCACGCCGGAGTGTTTTGAGTCTTGTGGTTTCCGCAACAAAATATGCTGTGTGTGTGTGTGTGTGTGTGTGTGTGTGTGTGTCTCTCTCTCTCTCTCTTGGACACAATCACCTCTCTCCTTTCTTCCAGCTGTCTTCCCTGGTCGCCTCCACATCTCCTTTCACCCATCTCTCTTTTTCTGTGTTTCTTTCTCTTTTTCTCTCCTTCTCTCTGCCTCCACCATCATGTCAACCTCAGTGTTTTCTGCGACTTCAGCGGCTCACATAAACATTTACCTCACTTTGCGTTCGCATTCCTCGCGGTACATGCCAGACCGAGCGTGACCACTTTAGATTTTGCAAAACCAACCACCAACACCGAGTCAACGCCTGTGGGTGTTTGTTTTGGGGACAAGCATCCAAGCAAATCCTCAGTTTAACATTGTTTGTTTAATGAGACCTATTGTGTATTTTATAAGTTTCTTCATTTCATAGTCGCCACCTATCCTGTAATCCCGTGCACACACAGTTATTTACTTCGTATAGCCTAGACAATGGAGGCAAAAAATCGCGTCTGGTGTGCATCTACTGTCAGTCTCCCTGCCCCCTTTTTTCCTCTATTCTTCTCTCTATCAGGGACCAGGACCATAAAGATGCCTGTGTTGGATGATTCAGCCTTTCCAGCCCTTCCCACCATGCAATGCCTGCCAGAGTACCTTAACTGAACTAAGTAGATGTTAGCAATTTTCCGATCAATAAGCCCTTAGTTACTATTTCCACCAAAAAGTGTCTTACTATCAGTCAACATGTAGTGTATGCCAGTGATTCTCAACCTTTTTCATATCAAGGACCCCTAATTTAGTCCACATTAGGGCCACGGACTCCCATTTGATGAGATTTTGTCTCTTGGACCCAAATCTGAGAATATTTTTATTGTTTGATATGATTTTGTCCAGAAATGTATGACTATCTGCATTGTTGGTAGAGAGATATCAATGAAACTATGAGATCAATACAGTCATTTTTCTACATTCTCTAATTGTGTTAACTTCTTGTAAATGAAATAATGCTGAAGTTTAACAATTCATCAATTTGCTGGGGACCCCTTGGAACCCCCTCAAGGACCACTGGTGGTCCCCGGACCCCACGTTGAGAACCACTGGTGTATGCTAAAATGTTAGCATGGAGCACCAGCATCAGTGATCTACCAGGGACACATGGATGATTTTGGCGTCTATGGATGATTTGGTGTCTTTCATGGATGTTGTTTATAATGATGATTACTAAAAGAAAGTAATCATCATTATAAACAACAGCCATTGTTCATGCACTGCAGGCCTATATTAAACGTTACTTTTTACTCACTCTGCAGAGTCAATGCATCTGTCAGTTTGCTAATGTTAGCAAAATGTAACAGAACAATACTTCATGTCTCTCATAGGTGCTCAAAAGGGGAAACCCGGTTACTTCTCTTCATACTGAGCTGATTATGTGGTCAGCCACACTAGACATTTTGCAATACTTTCTTTGGGTTTAGGAAATAGACATTTTGCAATGTTTTGTTTTCATTTAGGAAATGGAATAAAAAACAATTCTAGCGACTCAACAATTGTCTGCAACCCAGCATTTTTTCACTTAAACCTACATAAAAACACACCAAAAACAGTTGCTCAGTGGTGTTGAATCTACTGAATTAAACGATAAAGTTACAAGTTTGCACAGTGGGACTGGGAGTGGCGTCAAACAAGGGAACTGACACGTTCATGCATCTGGTCATTTAACAGCCCCTCCAGGAAACCAGTGATCTCAACATTTGCGCAAAAATCTACTTTTGCGTGCAAATATTGCAACTGTTTGACATATCCCCGCGTATTTACCACCTAAAACACCCCGACATCTGTCCAGAGTACGTCAGGGAGCAAAATTTCCACATGGCCTTGCAATTTTACTGCAATGAACAGTCTCATGAAAGCTCTCATCAGCGAGCAGATCGTTACATCACACCCTATGTGTTTTTCTGCAGCTTGCAAATTATGCCGATGTCTGTACATTATCACAAAAGCTATTACAAAGCCATTTTCAGGTACGGTAAGCATGGAATTGCATGTAACTTATGTAACTACATATGCAGTAATTCAACTGTCTGCCAGGTCAATGGGGCTGTTTGCACAAAAGCCAGTTTATGCAGTTGGCTGCATAAATAAGGGAGCATGGAAGAGTGTACTGTCTCCCTTTCATTTTCACTCGGAACTTTGCCAGTCAGCAACTCGCCAAACCTTTTTTCCTATGTGTGTGTGTGTGTGTGCGTGTGAATCTTCCACTTCCTCTTCTGTCCCGCCGTTCCATTAAGTGTTTTGGTTTCCTAAGATCAAGTGCCAGGCCAGCAGTACCTGAGGTGCAGGGTTGGGGTACCAGTTTGGGTGGTGTGTATAGAGTCAATGGCGTGCAGAATAAAGTCCATTGCCATTAAACACACTAATGAAAGCATGCAGGCTAATGTCAACTGGCACGTTAAAGTAAACTGGCATTTGTGGTTCATTAGGCCCTCTAGCTATGTTCTGTGGAAATCAAGCTCTGTCACTTCTGCCCGTTCCAGCTGGACCGCTTGAGGAGCGTGAGATGACGACATGCTCACACACACACACGCGCGCACACACACACACACACACACACACAGAATATTCCCCCACAGACGAAGCACACACAACCAACAACTGTTCCCATACTTTGCGCCACTATGGGGCTGTTTTTCCTGAGTGAGCAACTGGTCAGACAAAACATTTCAGCAGAACAAAAACACTTCTTCCTCTGCCCATGTGATTTAATTGTGTTTTTCCAAGATGGCTGCCACGTACAGTACGAGCTCAGAACAATACGGAGCCGACTTTGAGGTTGGGTGTTGTACTATACGCCCAGAGAGGCTGTGGGACCGTGGAGCCGCTGCTGGTTTTTGTATGATTTATGACGAGAGTAATAAAACTTGTTAGTGGCTCCGGCAGAATGGGGTTGTGTCAGCTTCACACTATTGACCCTCATTTTTCAATGTGTGCTTTGTCTCTCTCTCTCTCTCTCTCTCTCTCTCTCTCTCTCTCTCTCTCTCTGTCTTTCTCTTTTGCAGAAAACTATGGTGGATACGAGAACCAGCTTTTCAAAGGTCAGGATCAAGCTGTTCTTTTGTCCTAAACCCAAATGCTGTAAATCTCAACGGTCAGTCACATCATAAAAATGGTACTTGGTGACAAATGTGGCGTATGGTGAACCTTCCCCTCTATGTTTATTTGGGTCAGTTATGTCAACTCAAACCACAGGTGGTGACGTGGGAGTGATGCATTATGGGGGGTTAGTTTGATTGAAACAATAATTACTTGCACACCCGTTTAAATTTCCAAGAGCTTGTGTTAGCTGCTTGTTGCCCATGCTTGTTCTCTGCACACTAACATACATTATGCAACAAAGAAAAGTGAAATCCTGGTTTTGATTGAGCTAATTAGAATCACTTTGAAATTGATTTCAGCTAAAGGCAAATTAGCTCTGCATTTTGGAAGGTGATTAGTAAAGTCAGTGGTTTTCAATGCTGGTCCTTGTGACTCAGAGTACTGCTGGTTTTCTATCCTGCCAGCTAGTTAATTGCATTCACCTGGTGTCCCAGGTGTAAATCAGTCCCTGATTAACTGGCTAGAATGAGAAGTCTTTTGTTTTTACCTCAGTAGTCCCTCCTTTACCCACTTTATGATTGTGGGACTGCAGTAATTAAAATTCAACCACAGATTTACAATAACTTGAAATTTTGCAATTACCACACTTTTTCTCTATGAAATGGCCAAATCACACTTCTTCTTCTACGACTACCAGTGACTCAGCAGTAGAGCTTTATAGAGGAAGAAGATGGAGGAGCCTTCAGACGACGATGGCTTGGAGTTTTATATGTGAATTTTATTGCAGTGGAAGAAGTTGAGTCTACGTTGTTTTATATTTAACCTGCAACACTACTGTATAGTTTCCATTTATCATGAGCCTTTGGTCTGCATACTGTTAGAAGATCACAAAACCAACCTCAAACTGGACTGATTTTATTTGGTGCTTACTGTTCTGATGTTGTTTTTTTTCTGTTTGGAAAATAAATAAAGATGAGCAGTAAAGTCTTTCTGTGATTGTGTATATGCTTATTATCACAGGAACAGATTAATATATGACTCTCCCACTTTTGGCAGTGATGCAATTTTTTACCAATTTTACCGCAAAGAACTGCTGGATAGTATATAGAAATAAAAGTAAAACACATCTGAAGTGGCCTCACTTTGCCTTGTCTTGTTTTGCAGAGGAGGATCTTACTGGCGAAGAGGAGGAAATGCCTTCGTTTAGAGGTGAAGGCTAACAGACACACACACACACACACACACACAAATAAACATGCACCTCCGCTCCTCACACATGCATGAACACACGCAGGTACAAAACACACACACACACACACACACACACACACACATGAGTCTAACAACAACAAACAAGCACATCTGCGTTGCATCTTTCCACCCGTGACGCATTGTGTACACTCGGGCCATGTGTGTACACGCATGGCTATGTGTATGACTTCCAGTGTGTGTGTGTGTGTGTGTGTGTGTGTGCGTGTGTCTTCGTGCATCTGCCATGACAGCTTTGTTATGCGTGAGTTCCACATCTGCTCCGCATCTCCCCACATTAAGCCTCTCACCGCTAAGTCTGCCCCTAACGCGGGCCTTCCAGCAAAACTCGGAGGCTTGTGTTAACGTTATCTCCGACTGCTAAATCTCACATTGGGTCTGGCATTTACACTGCTGGAGAATTTAGGGAACAAGGGGAACAGCAGCCACATCAAATGAAAGCCTGTTTTCTCTGTCTTTTCCTTGTCTCTCCCGTTTTTCGTCTCGTTTTGTGGCTTTGTTTTGCAGTCGTGTTTCGATTCTCCCATTCAGTCACTCACTCGTACACTCGTTTATACATGCATTTATTCCCTCCTGCAATGTACTCCCAGGTCGGACCAGAGGCGGCTGTGTGAAGTGCCAGCAGACCCATTCCCTCCAGCTGGCTGTCAAAGTCCTCTATGGATTCTTTGCATTCCTCATCATTACTGTGGCAGTGCTGGCGTCGCTCGGTGAGCTCAGTTTGATTTTCACACACCCCGCGCTCTTATCTGCGGGTTTAGCTTCAGGCCCAGTGTCCCACTCACACACATGCACACACACACACACATACACACACTACCTAGTAAGGTTTGTGAAAAAATCTCTTTGTTAGTGAAAATTCCAGGGGATTCAATCCAGATTGGATGCACTCAGCGGCCAAATCATTTGCAGCCTGACTTTATATCATGTGATCCAACTTACTGTCCAGTAGTCATTGAAATTATCGGAAAGGCTGACACGCAATTATGTGTCATATTTGCATCAAGACATTTCAGAATCTACCCTATGTTGCATAAAAATCTTTGCAGAATGCAATAAAGAAGTAGGCAATTCATGGGAAAAGGACGAAGTATCTGGACTCTGTGTGTGTGTGTGTGTGTGTGTGTGTGTGTGTGTTAATAAGACGAGGTCCATTTAAGTCCCATAGATCACAATAAGCTGGGTCTGGGTCGCGTACGCCATGTTTTACCTGACAGCTGCTTCAGTACGAACAGATGCTTTTCACATCCACATCCCTTGTTATTGGGGTTGGAAGCCGTAAATCTTTCCCTTTACAACAGTTCGGGGATCTCAGAGGAGGGCTTTGGAGCTGAGAGAGGGCTTGGTAGAGTGATGCAAAATCTCATTATACACACGCACACACACACACAGGCTCACACACAGACATGTACACATGCAGAAACACAGGAAGACGCCAATGCATGCATGCCAATGTATGCATGCACTAGGGTGAGACCGATATATCAGGCTGATATTGGCCTTTTATAAAAAAAAAAAATCAGATCAGCTGTTGTTCATCTCTGATATAATGCTGTTTGTTTGATTACATATTTATTGTAGAATTGATCAATGCTATATATATTGTCTATAGGAATCTTTTAACCTGAACTGATTCTAAGGTGAATTTACATTAGAAACACAAGTATGCATGAATATGTACCATTACCCTGAGTTTCAATGGAGTTTTAGTGTCCCATGATGGTCTAAATGCTGCCTCTTTCAATCAGCAGCTTCAATCCAAAGATATCAGTATCGGCCCTTATTGGTCAAACCCTAATGTGCGCCAACACATTTGTATGTACACATACTCATACACACATAATGACTGCTGTTTCGCAATGCTTTATAAGCAGAAACAGAACTTTGTTTATGTCAACTCACACAGCTGGACAAGTGCAAAACACTGAAAACTTTACTGTCTACTGAAAACATATTGCACTTGGCTGAAACTGCCAATTGTGTGCAACAGGAAAAAACACAAACCAATAACCACTGGATTTCCAGATCCTGCTGAACATCTGTTTGACAATGATCAAATGAATTCCTCAAAAAAATATTGCTGAGTAACAAATGTTCAAAGAAGTAACACATTTTAGTCGCCTTCAGCTTCCTGGACAAAGACATTTTTCAGAGGAAGTTAATTTTTGTCAGGCTTACCCATTCAAAACAATCAAAAACATTTAGTATCATTTAGTATGAGAAAATAATGCGTAGCAGGGTGTAGTCGTAGGCAGGGTTACATACTGTACGGTTTTAAATATATAATAGCAAAACCATTTTTGGTGCTGTAAAGAACCGTTTTATATAGGTTCTTTAAAGGACCATGCTGAAATGAAGCCTTTATGGTGCTATAAAGAACCTGAGATTGTATGAAACGATGCATATTAGCTGTATCCTGAGAACTTTTTAAAGAACTCAACTCAGTGAGCTCAAGCAGGCTTTGAACCAGTGACCCCCTTACCTGCATTAACATGAGTCCTGGATGATGGATAGAGCAAAAGCGCATAGAATCCAGGCGTAAATGCGCCAAAAATGCATTTAGATCCAATCACCCAAACCACGTGGACATGGACAGAGACGCATTTGACCATATTAACAGTCAGTGTAAATGCAATGCCACTCCAATTCATGTTAACAATTACATAAACAGAAATAAACTTTACAGTGCAGGTCCAACAATGAAACTCCCGCAAATCAAACAGGCACCAGGCAGCTTGGATCGTAACATACTTGTCAAAATAGATTGTCAAGATACTGGTGGATGGGGAACAAGCGAGACAATACTACAAAGTGGCAATATTTGTTTTGGCAAGGGACAGGAAAATTGAATTTTAATGTTTATACCAGAGACGCACTTTAATGCCAGGTCTAAATGTAATCCAGCTAAAATCACATGGTAGAATCTCCTTGTTGCCAGCTAAAATTCTATCTGGACTCATTACAAGGCCTTTGTCCCCAATGGGAAACATGTTTTAAAGATAAATCCTTGAGTCACATCAACACTGAAAGTTACTTTGGTCTTTTGGAGTTACTATCCTACAAAAATCCTTAAAAAATAATACCACTAGGTGCTATTTATATGGAACCACTAAAGGTTCTTCAAATAGGAGTAAAGAACCACAAGAAGCTCATGTGGTTCTTCAAGATGGTCCTACAAAGCCTCCCAAGAGCCATGTATTTTTAAAGCACGCTCCTCCAATAAGCGTAGCCCCTCCCAGTGATAGCCATGGTCAGCATCAGTGTGACAGAGAGCTAATACAGTAGAGCAGGTGGTATGTGCACAATGCATGTGGAACCATTTACAAATGCAAACACACTGCGGAACAGGCCCGCATTAATCCCCTGAGTCAGGGATTAGGATGCTGAAGTGCGCTGAAGCCTCTGAAAAAGTCTGAATCACACACACCATACACACTCACACACTCTCTCACACACATACACACAAAATCGTTGTTGCTCTCTTGGGAAATATGTTGGGGAGCAGGACCTAGCCAGCTGGCTAAACCATCATTCATCAGTGTTTTGATTACGTTTGTTAGCTAATGAAAACTTTGTGTTTTGCTGTCGGTAGTTTAATTCCTTCCTGTTTTTACTCCAATAACTACTTCCTATTTCCTGTTAACACCAAGGTACTGCTTATGTTTCATGGAGAAGACATTTTCTTCATTTCTGTATCTGTTCCTGCACAGCCTCGCACACCCAGACCCTTAGTCCACAGTTTATTTCACTATTTAAACAACAATTTTTTTACCTCCATTTTATATATTTGTTTCTTTATGCTTTGTTGCTCTTTCATAAAGTATATGATTTTGGGAAACCCGTCTGCTCGCCTCTTAAGAGTTTTCATAGCAGAGTTTTTTGTGTGAAATTAGCACTAGCCTCCTGTTAGCATCTGTTATCCAATTTTGAGACTAATGGTTTAATGCCCCATTGACTTCCAACAGCATTGGAAGTCAAAGAAAACATAAACTGTGATTTTTAAAAAAATTTTTTAACTGTGGGCTGTATTTTTGGAGCCTTTTTTTAACATAATTTTTTTTGGATACAGTGCGTTTTGTGTCACTTCAATTGACCATGTCTCAACATTAGCCGCGCCGCGTATTACGTCAATGTGAGACAGCAACAAAATTAGCTTGGAGGGAAGTAAAAACCTCTTACAGTTTCCTGGTGAGTAACGTTAGAAAACCTCAATCAGTCCTTCCCATCAATCTAATAATCAAACTGAAAAGATGTCACTTGTGTTATTCAAGCAAATTCTTCATTGGTTTTCAAACTCCTGAACATTTTCCTTTAACTTTTTTTTAACCCCACTGTACCTCCAGTGTTCAGGAAGGTTGACAACCTGTCTGAGGAGGAGTCCTTCTACCACAAGAAGATCGCCAAAGTCCAGCAGGGAATAGAGGGTAAGGTAGCTGGCCTAACACACAAATGGGGAAGACTATGGGAAAACATTGACAACATACACACGTACACATATGCACATTTATACACAGGAAAATTAGGGTTCTGGGTTAATTCTGCTGATTCAGAGCATTCCATATATTGTTAAAAGGTTCTTTACAGCACTATAAAGATCCTATGTAGAACCATTGGAGCTTGGTGCTATGGAGAACCTTTCTAACAGGGTTCTTTGTAGCACCAAAAGAGTTCTGCTGTGGTACAAGCCTAAAGAATCCTTTTTGCAAAGAGTGTGCTGTGCATAGACCAAAAGCCCCTGTCTTAAGTAGGTCATTCATGAAGTGTGAAGCAGCATGGAGTGTGTAGTCAAGGGCTCAGAGGACCTCTCTCTCTCTTATACACACACCACACACACACACACACACACACACACACACACACACACACAAGGTCTGATACACTGAATACAGTTATCTAGAGCTTTGTAAATTTTGGAGAGATTATCACATAGTGGCCTATAAACTTCTGGACATTTTTCTCCACACTGCCTCTTTCTCTCTCTCTCTCTCTCTCTCTCTCTCTCTCTCTCTCTCTCAGATCTGAGCTCCACCTCTAACTGTTCAGGCTGTCTGGATGTGACTCTGTACAGCGAGGAGATCAGCAGGCTGAAGAGAGAGTTTGAGGACATCCAGAGAATGATACTGGGACAGGAGCAGGTACAGTAGATAATGGATTGATTTTAAATCTCTCTTCCTCTCTTTCTTCCATCCATTTTTCCTCAACAGCTATTGGTTGTACCAAACTTTCCAGACTTTCCCTCTTTCACTTCATTAATTCACAACACCATTGACCACTTTTACATCCATTCTTTCCTCCCTCCCTTCAGGCATTGGACAACACTAGGGCTCGGCCAGTGTCGGTTTTTGAAGGATGATACCAGAACCAATATTTTTGTATTCCGTGTATTCCAATTTGGCAATTTTCATGCCAAAAATTGCAAGTATTCAGTGTTTTCCCCAAAGGGTGGAAAAGCCTCTGAAACAGCCTTTAGACCATCATGGGACACTAAAACTTTCCATTGAAACCCAGACTTATTAAATTCTTTTAAGCTGTGTAAAATGTGGATTTTATAGCTTGTTTTTCTGTAGCTCATATTCAATATTTAATAAAAGGCCAATATCAGCCCGATCTAAACCTAGAACAGACATCTCATAATCCCAATTATCTTTTTCCATCTTTCTGTGTCTGTCACTCCAGTATTACACAACTCTTCCTTTTTCTTCTTGGTCCTCCCTCCTTTCCTCCCTCGCCCCCTCTTCCGGTATTAGACCCAGACTAAGGCCACTCTGAAGAAATGCCCATCCACCTCTCTTACTATCAGGCCATGTTCACACTATTCCTCTTTTTTCAACTGGCCACTGCCAGTTGACAGAAAGCAGATGCTGGAAATAGCATTGCGCCTGGCCTCTTTAAGCAGAGCAGAGAGGAGGGCACATGACCTGGATCAACCAATCCCAAGGAAGAGGAGGTGGAGGAGGAGGTGGAGAAAGTAGCAGTAGAAAAGTTGGTAGTAGTTGTCACTTTGATCATAAAAGTAATGGCGGGAAAAAGATCTGGAAAGATCTAGCAAAGCGAGACTGGTAACCCGGTGACACTTCTCAGCAAGTACGTTTAGCTTAGCTGTTAGCATTTATCCTTCCGTTTGTCCTTCGTAGGCCTCCGTAGTGCAGTGGCTTTGCTGTGTGTTATTTACAAATGTGTTGCAGTTTCTATCGCCCTCTAGTGGTCAGAGAAATTGCTTAATGCAACTTTAAGTAATCATTATAGGCGGAGTAATCATTTAACAAAGTGTAAATACAATGAGTCTCCAATTCCACTCATAACATCAACTCATAACGTAACATACTTGCCAAAATGGATTGTCAGGATACTGGTGGATGGGGAATAAGCGAGACGAGGTGTTTATCGTCATTTTAAAGGATGTAAATATTACGACAGGATGTAAGGTGCACAGCGATCGTGTTTTGGCGAGGGGAAGATAAATATTTCAGTGTGTATACCAGAGATTTGTTTTTGTGCTAGGTGCAGATGTTATGCAGCTAACTCATATCTGGAAACAATCTGGATGAGATGCTTGGGGGCCTGTTCTGCTGCCTGTTGTATATAAGTGTTGTTTCTTGATAGGACCAACTGTTACAGTTAGTCCTGATGGAAACGAGGTGCATGTCGTGTGACCTGCTTTTCGTTATCAGCACAAAATGTGGTGGGGCAACGCTTTTACAAAAAAAAGAGGATAGTGTGAACACGCCTTTTTATGTCAGCCTGTTAATTTACGTTCAATAACTCCCTCTTTTTTCCCTCATCATCCCCCCTTGCCCCCCCCCTCCTCTTCCAGGTCCTGGACCAGGCCTCCCAAACCCAGGCCACCCTGAAGGCCGCCAGCAGCCGGCTGACCCGCGACCTGCAGAACCACACCGTGTCCATCAGGCTTCTCAACCAGTCGCTGGAGAGATACGTGGGCCAGGTGGAGGGCTGGAGGGAGGTGATCGACGAGACGGACGAGAAAATGACGAGTCTGTCGCAGGATCAGTACGATGTGAAAGCCGCGGTGCAGCAAGTGAACACTACTGTGGCGCTCAGGTTAGACGAATGACTGGCTGGGATGGATGTATAGAAAGTAAATCTAGAAACTAATTCTGTTTTATATTCAAGTTTTCAGGCTTTATACATGGAAAATGGATGGATCTGCTTCTGTTTCCTGATTCTTCTGTTCTAGAGGGTAATGGATGGACTGCAGAGGAAGGAATTCAAGTGAATCTGCTTAGTAATTTCTGCAGATTGAGGATGGATTTAACATTGTTACACTAACCTTGACTGTGTGACACATCTATTCTCCAGCTTCACTGTGAGACAAAGAAGATAAAATAGCTTTTGTAGTTTTGGAGAAAGTCTTTTGAGGTTACGGAGACAGGAAATCGTGCCTGAGATAGGAGATAATTACCAAAGATAGGAAATTACCATACTAATGCACTATTATGTGTACAATATTGTGTCAGCCATTTTTTCATAGAGTCCAAATTCTAAGCTTAGATTCTGGAATGCAGTTATGCTATATATTTCCCAGAATGCATCATTAACTACAAAGACTCAAATTGTGAGCAGCAAGTTCCCCATTACGATTCAGAAATTATTTTCTAAATCTGGCGAACAAATTTGAATAGGAAGGCAGGCACAATTTCTATGTGTGGACTCTTCCAGACAGCATGTATCTAATCTCCAAAACCATTATCAGTATCAATAAGCCATTATCAGCTACTTGTCCACTAGAAATCATTGTTATTACTAAATTAACTAAATGGGTTCATGGCCTCCTTATGGTGAAGCTGGAAGAACTTAATCAGCTGTCGACAGCTGGCCAGGAGCCACAGTCAAAGCAACGCTGTTGTTAAAACATATGTGAAGAGCAGAGATTTATTAGGAGCAAAAGTTTCATGAAAAAAGTTGATCATAGTCACTTGCGTTGCCCACCTGCATCGCTTCAAAATGTTCCCCATATATCATGGCCTTAGAGCTCCCCTCCAGCAACCTCCCACATGATTTTTCAGACAAGCCGTGCAAGCAAATCATTAGCTATGAAGGCAAAGTAGGAGTAACAACTGATTTTTCAATTGAAAAGGCACAGCTGCAGAGTCCAGCTGTGATTCACATGCTGCACACACAAACCAGATTCAGAACTCACACTCTGATTGGTGGAGATAATCATACATCACGTTTTGAGATAGTTTTCAGAGAATATTAGACATTTGAATGGGGTGATCATATCACCACAAGTGCCATTTAATTGCATGTTCGCACTACTGCTCTGACGTGTGCTTTGCTTCCATAACGGGGGAAACTGTTGCCACTATCATCCTAAGTACTTCAGTAAACTTTTCAACCACTTAAGCAGAAACTCCCACAGCACAGCCTCATAGCTCCCATAGTGCCTCTACTGGCTGTTTGACTGATACTTTCACCGCTCTCATTTCGGTTGATATTGTTGTCGTAAGTTTTACTTAGTTTACTGCCTTTGTAGCATGAAACCCTGCCTCACCTTCCTTGGAGTTGGTCGACTCAGAAAAAAGCGGTCCAGGATATTTGTCTAAAAAACTGCTGTGCTCTGCCTATAAAGAAGCCAGTTGCAGCGCCTTTCCAAAGTGTCCGCTTTCCATCCACCTTGCCGCTGCTGCCCATTTATTTGTAAAAAAAAAAGAAGGCAGTGGCAGAGTGTACACACAGCCTAGTGTTTCATCTACCTCACATTTCCACTGCCTCCCTCTGCCTCACAGTGCCATGTGGATGGACGCCCTGCAGAGGAAAGCAGATGAGGAGACTCTGGTCCTGCAGAAGCTGACCACCGATTGGCAGAACTACAGCCGTGTACTGAGCGCGCTCAAGTCCAACTCCAGCGGCACCACGCAAACCGTGCGCAGCATCCAGAGCGGCATCTCGACGACGCACCAGAGGATCAGCATGTCCTCCGAGATGGTCCATGACCTCACCCTGCAGGTTGGTGTGTGTGTGTGTGTGTGTGTGCTAGGGTTAGACTGATTATCGGTTTGCCAGTCAATGTTGTCCACCTTAACCTGAATTGATTCTAATGCGACATTTTGGTAGAATTCAGCACAAGTATTCATATGTTTTATGCTATCCTGGGTTTCAGTGGAGAGTTTTAGTGTCCCATGATGGTCTAAATGTTGTTTCAGAAAGTACTGGTATCTGCTAAAAACCCATATTGGTCAAATCCTAATGTGTGTATGTGTGTTCTCTCCAGGTGATGAATCTGCAGATGCAGCTAGACAACGTGACCTCCTTCATGGACGAACACGAGGAGAACATGCACGACCTTCACTACCATTCCAGGTAACACACACACACACACACACATGCACACACACACAAAGGGAGTGCAAAGAACTACCATTCCAGAAGTAAAAATATGTAAAAAACCCTCATTTCTTCTCCAGGTACTACGAGAACCGGACAGGCGAGCGCTTCTCTACTTTAGACGGCCGCTTGAACTCCATCGAGATGGAGATTGACACCATCTCCTCCAGCATCAACGCCACGGTCAGCCACGTCCAGAGCATGTACAAGTACATCAACATCGAGAGCTCGTCCTGCCAGAGCCGCCTGGGCAGCCACACAGAAGATCTACAGGTTGGACCCACACAGAAAGAAACCCTTCAGAACTTCATGTTGACTGTGTCTATGTGTATATTCAGTGGTGTAGTACAGGGTATACGCAGGTATACCTACTTATTTTTCACTCGGCATTGTGTATACCCACTTCTAAATCCCCTCTGATGCGCATTATTCAGTAATGTGCTGCAAAGAGCGAGAGAGAGAGAGAGAGAGAGAGAGAGCGCGAGAGGGAGAGAGAGAGCGCGACAGAGAGAGAGAGAGAGAGAGACAGAGAGAGAGAGAGCGCGACAGAGAGAGAGCGAGACAGAGCGAGAGAGAGCCCGACAGAGAGAGGGAGAGAGAGAGAGAGAGAGAGCGTGACAGAGAGAGAGAGAGAGAGAGCGACAGAGGGAGAGAGAGAGAGAGAGAGAGGGACCGCACAAAGAGACTACTTCTGTGTGGCTCTCTTCCCAACTCAACTGTCTCACCCTAACATTTTCGTTGACGAAATTGTCATAGTGATAGTTTTTGTCATCATAAATTATTTTTTATTTAGTTATCTTGTTTTCATCAATGAAAAAATGTCGTTGACGAAAACTATGACGAAAATTATTCGTCAACAAAATTATTAGAGTAATATTTGCAAACTGCCCCCTGACAAATAATGTTAAATTTATAATGGTGGCACACTCTGGCCTACACTATCTGTTACAAATCAGCTGTTCCGAGAGACAGTTTACAAAAGAAACTACTGGCCCATAGACTACTTGTAAGGTGAGAGAATAGTTGTCCAATTTTCATGTGTGGATGGACTAAGGAATAAGGAATAGTTCACTCAAAATGCATAATTATGTAGTTGTCTCACTCTATAGTCTGTGGGCCAGTATTGATTGCAAAATCTGCACCTCTTCTGTGGCTCATGTTAATTTCATAATGATCCTTACTCCCTGAAGTCAAGCAGCAGAAGTTAAGTGACAATGTGCAAATACTAGCCTACTGTCCCATTTTTGGGTGAACTAAATATGCAGAGTAGTCTTACATGTCACTGTTTATGACACAGGGTGTTTATTCTTTGCTGGACGGGCCGCTTTAAAAAAAAAAACTGGGACATAAATTAAAAGTATACCCACTTCTCCAGGCACCACTACACCACTGTGTATATTGATCCTGGAATATGAATCTGTAACAAACAGTTCAGATCAGTGCTGGAGTGCTACACAGGATGAAATGATCAAAAGGATGATTGATGTTCTTCTTCTTCTACTTCTACTTCTTCTTCTTCTTCTTCTTCTTCGTCTTCTTCTTCTTCTAGAACTTGAACAACACAGTGTTGCTGCTCCTCCACTTAGCCGACACACTGAGGCAGCAGTACATGCTGTTGAGCGTTCGTTTGGACGTGGACGTCAGGAACCTGTCCATGGTGATGGAGGAGATGAAGCTAGTGGATACACACCACACCCAACTCATAAAGAACTTTACCATACTAAAAGGTAGCTGTTACCATGTATCGGAGAAAGTATGCAAGCAGAGTGTATATACAGTACATACACTTTTGTTTTTCCTTTGACCTCTCCGTCCTCTCTCTACAGGTTCTCCTGGACCACCGGGGCCCAAAGGGAACCGTGGCGAGACTGGTGCCAAAGGGCCCGTGGGTCTATCTGGGAACAAAGGTGAACGGGGTCCCGTTGGAGGCCGTGGGTCCCCCGGAGAGAAGGGCTTTTTCGGGCCCAAGGGAGCGCAGGGCGAACTGGGCCCCACCGGCAGCAGAGGCGCAGCAGGGATCAAAGGAGCCAAAGGGGCTCTTGGTGTGCCGGGCCCACGCGCTGAGAGGGGCCAGAAGGGTGACATGGGCCCCATCGGTAAAGAGGGGATCCCAGGACCCAAGGGACCTCCGGGGATCCAGGGCCAGGCGGGGCTACCGGGCATCCACGGGGTGGCAGGACCCAGGGGAAAACCAGGGCCGGTAGGACCGCCTGGACCACCAGGAACCCCTGGACCTCCAGGCTTGCCGTACCACCCAGACCAAATCAACATACAGCAACGCACCCGAAAGGAGGCACCGGCTGACGGCTCCAAGAGACAGTAGAAAGAGGAAAATGGAGATATAAAAGAGGTGGATGGAGGCAAATATACAGTAGAGATGGGCAAAGCAATGGATTGAGAGGCGTGTTCTGTCATGTACAAAGGAGCTAAGGAATTATTGTTAGATATTAACCAAAGGAATATCAGCCATGGTGACTGATGATGCAACAGTTGACAAAGAGCTTTAAAAAAAACACATGACCCATTTCTGTGGGACTGCACAAGACAGTGGAGAACCTCCTGACCAAATACAGCAAATGCATACTGAGTAAATACAGTCTTCAAATTTGAGACAAGGATGATGAAAAACCATGGGAACTTCAGGAGAACCAGGAGGAAGGTCTTAGGAACCGAAGATTGAACTGCCGCCAATATGACCAGTTGTTCTGTTTTTTTAAATCCATTGACAACTGAGTCCCCAGGCCAAGAACGGACTGGGTTTGTACAGACTTGGGATTTTGTATGATGGTATGTGGAGAACTACACTTGATGGATCTTGATGGAATAACCCTAATTGAAGACTTTTCTCAGACCACGAGATTAAAGGAATATTTTTGAAAAACGTCCATAGTTGAATTTGAAGTCTTTCAAGCAATTGAATGTACAATAAGTGAGGAATGTGCATGATTCTTGCCAAGCCACCAAAGCCTCATGGGACATAATGACTAAAGGCTGTTTACCGCACATTAAGAAGAAATGTGGTGGTGTATTCCAATGGAGGTCATCGGCCTACTCTTTGTAATTCTATGAGGTTTACATTCCCATGCACTACCATATGGGAACAGAAAATATCTACTCATTTTTTACATTATATACACATTGACACATGAATTTCTGATGGATGGCACTTTATTGATTCTTTAAAGTGTAGAAAGTCTGTTTTCTATCATTTTTTTCAATGTGGCATTTCAGAGCGGGCACTCTGAATACGGATCTACAGTACAAGACAAAATGTTATAATATCAGTTTGAAGAATTGAAGTTGCAGAATTTATGGCCTCTGAATTTTCAGTTATTAAGATAATTGCTTCAGTGAGTAAATATGGATTTTGGTTTCAGAAGAAAGCTTTGATGGGATTTGTTTTACAGTGTGTGGTGTTTATTGCTGTTTTGGAGAAAAACATGCAATATGCAAAAAGTGGGAACAAAGATGAGAATGTTTTCTCATTGACACCCATGTATTTGTCAAAACAATGGGCTTTTAAGAGGTTTCAAGGGCCCAAGTTTCATGAAACCCATTCAACACATACATGTCCATGTAAGTGTTAAGGTCAAGTTACAGTTTTTTTTCTATAATTTTGATCTGAAAAGTGTTATAGCAGAGTATACACTCCTAAGAGGGTTTGCGTCTTATGATATACGTATGACCTACGCACATGCATAATCGTTTTTCATAATATATCAGAAAAAAAAAGTACAAAAAAAAAAGGCGTAACAATAAAAAGTCACTATTTTTCTAAACCTGTGTTGTTATGAAATGCGACTGGCTTGCATAGAACTTCAATAAATGCTTTTAACATTCCCCTTCTTGTCAGTATCCTACTGTACTTCCGAGGCCCGGTGCTATTGTTGCCTGATACTTTGCCCCTGTGAAGGAAAGGGAGCGGTTTTGTTCATTAATTCAAAACACATGTCAACCCCTCCCATTAGATATTTGAGGTTTGCTCCCAGTGACTCGAAGACATTTGATTGTTCAGATTTGCCCCGTTGTTTTAATATCTCCGACCAAGAAATGTGGGCTGTAATTCACACAGTGCAGTTCAGTTCAGTACAGTATAGGGTGCAGATGTCCAAAAACAACAGTTTGCACATTAAGTAGGACCAAAATAACGCCTGTGTTATGCCAAAAATCACCTTTTTGTTATGCCAAAATCATAAAAAAAAGACTTCATTTTCTCTCTCTTTTTCTTCTCTGTCCTCTACCACTTCAAAATATCGCTCTTTTCCAGAATATATTACATTCATGTGATGAAGATTGGCCATCAGCAATCTGCAATCATCAATATCTGGCACAGGATTATGCAGAAGAGCTGCAGAAGGAAACAAAAGGCCGTGTTGAGAGCCACGATCTCCTGCCGAAAGCTATTTGCGCAGCGTTTCCCTCCATTTCTCAGTCGGCCCGCGCTGGAACACGAAAAGGTCTCGTGAGATGTCAGGAACTCGATCTCCAACAAAAACTTCCTCCAAGAATCCACCCCAAATCCCATATTCCTGCGGTCTCGTGACTGTTCGTTATGAGCATGGAACATTAACTCTAAACCGCTCGCTGTTTTCACCTCGCGGACCTGAAGCGACGGCATGAAATCGCAGTCGTTTTCGATCTCTGAGGCAGGAGAGGATGGCTGAGATGAAATCCGAGATGGGTCTAATTTCTGATTTGAGCGTTTAAATCCTTGATTCCAACCCCCCCCCACTACCCCCGCACTCTTTCTCCGCTCCTCCACCAGACATGTGGTGACCAAGCCACCGTGAGCGTTCAGACCTCCTGCAGACAAATCTAAACCATTCCCACATGCGGAACCATAAATCACAGGGACTGTTGCTAAACTGCTGGAGGCACGGTATCACAGATGGTACCACGCTCAGCCACCAAAAGACACACCGAGAAAGATGACTGACAAGATATTAATTTGGTCGGTGTGATAAATTATTAGTCGTAGGTCACCAAACAGTTTAGAGGGAACATTGGTCCTGAATGATCCACTGATGTGATTTTCTTTTTAAAATATGGCTTCCAGGTAGATTTCTGGAGATTTTTGAGAAAAAGAAGAAAAGGAGAGAGACTCCACTGGGCCTTTGCAAATCTTTAATTCGTTTGATTATAATGCCGAAGGGATTAGTCATGTTATTGACTGACCTGACCTGCTCAAGAAAGAATTTAACGTTATTTGATGGCATGCTCATCACACAGCTGTCTTGGTAGGCAGAAGGTTATTTTAATCAAACCACAACCACAGCCTGTGACCAACATTTATGATGAGGTACCATATATATATATATATACATGCATACATGCATACAGACATACATACATACATACATACATACATACATACATACATATATACATACATACATACAGTACATACATACATACATATATACCATGGATACGTGAATATGGCTATACAATACATGCACACTTTAGGAAACACATTTTAACTCAACACACTGCTGCCATGAATAAATAGTTTTCTTTCCAGCTTTGGCTCATATAACACTGTACACTGTCAAGTCTTGGAACAGCTGAAATTATATTTTATACATTGATTTCCCATCAGTCTTCCTTGGCCCCCATTTGCACTGGTGCCACTGTTGTGAAACTATTTTACAGTCTTTTCCCAGGAACTACTTCATATATAGCCTCCTTATGTTTCATTTAACAGTTGTGACCAGAGTGTTGCGGCTTGGATGTGAAAAGACAGCTCCGTGGTAAAAATGACCCTCGAGGGTGTCTTTAGTGTCCTTTAGTGTGACTGTGTGTATGATGGTGAGGATGTCCGCAGCAAACTTAGAAATGCTGCTTCACTACCTCCCAATTTCCCTGCTTCAAATTGTTTTTTATAAATTAGAATAGAATACTACTTTATGAATCCCCATGGAGAAATTAATCTTCTGCATTTAACCCATCCAAACACACCATACACAAACACACAGCCATAAGCTGGAGAGGCCTGAGAGCACAATGGCAGGAGCTTGCATCTGATCTTGACTCTGACAACCCTCCGGTTGCCAGCTGTCGTTTTGCCAGATTTTTGTGCCATCCGGCCAGGGATTCAAACCGGCAACCTTCGGACTACTAGTCTGCTTCTCTAACCTCTGGGCTACCTACCGCCCAAGTTGCCCACCTATTATTTCTACCAGCCCACCCTAATATAGCAGGCTAAAACCGGCCCTGAGCTGGAATCCTGTTTAGAGTGAATTTTGGAGGTCAATGTAGTTTAGTTCAATTCACTGAACTGAAAAGAGAACTTGGAAATGGAAACTTCCACCTGTGTTCAGAGTAACTATGAAATATTAAGCTTTTATTTTCTCAAATTACATAGCTTATTGCAAAATTAACATACTTAACTACATCTATATTCAGCAATACATTCAGACATGCTTTAGAGCTACATTATATAAATAAGTTATTTTTGACTAAAATGATGGAACCTTATTATTCCAAGGTCATGATGTGACTCCAGGATGAGGTAAAGCAGTTCCACTTCCATTTCTGAGTTTGACAACAGCTTTTAAACTGCAAAACCACACAAATAATTGATACCATAAAAACATAAAAACAACTATAGATCCAACAGAAGCTTTTCTATTTTCTCTGCAACATTGCCTCTGTCCAGCTGTCTTAAATCCTCTGCGTACAATGTTGACTGTAGTGCCACTTACAATTCTCTACAGAATTAAAACCATACAGGCAGCGCAATTTTTTTTTTTAGATATCATTGATATCTTTTATTGAGGTAAAGGGGGAGTGGGTTGGAAATGGGTGTAGGGTAAGGGTGTGTGTGTGTGGGGGGGGGGGGTTGAGTGAGGAGAGAGGAGATAGAGTGAGCACAGGTGTTAGAGTGCTCAGGTTCTTGGGTTGAAACAACTCAAGCGGACTCCATCCTCTCCTTTTTTTTCTCCTTCCTCTTATTTGAGGTAAAGAGCTTAGCAAATTGTCTCAACATCGAAGGCTTCTTGGTCTTTTTGGTGAGTTCCTCCTCTCCGGAACCTCCCACCTCTGCCTCGCTGTTGCTGGATTTGTGGGCCTTTTCCACCTCTTCCACCTTCAGCTGGGTGGCCTGCTCCTCCATCTTTTGGCACAAGCACTCCTTCTCCTTCCCTGCCTTGCTCTTGATGGAATGGTTCTTTTTGAAGTCTGCAATTTGCAGCTCCAAGGCTTTGAGCTCACGGTTGCTCGAGTTCTTCTCTTTCTCGAGCATTTCATTAAGCTCCTCCACTTTTCGCTGGAGGGCTTTCTTCTCCTGATGGAGTGCCTCCTTATCCTCGTTCTGTTCCTTGAGCTTGGCCGCAATGTTCACAGTAGTCGAGGCGATCTTTTTGTGGAGCGCTGTCAGCTCCTCCGCTTCTTTGTAATGTGCCTCCTCCATCTCTCTGACCTTGTTCTTCATGGCCAGTCCTTCAGGGGCACTGTGGAGCTTCTCCGTGAAGTCCTTCACTTCCTTGCGGAAGTCGTCATTCTGCCCGCGCAGGACCTGGTTCTCTGCCTTACGCTTTGCGGCCAGGTCCTTCACTTTCTGCAGCATCGCCTTATGCGCCTCCACGTCTTCGCGTAGGTATGCAGCTGTCTCCCTCTGTCTCTCCATGCCTATGGTGAGCTTTAGGATGACAATTTTCTGCTCCTCCATTTGCTGCTCATGTGCAGCTTTCAGGTCAGAGACCATGTTTTCCATGGCATAGGCACTCTGGACCAATTCTTTGCACTTCACTTCCTCGTCCCTGCGCTTGATCTCACAGAGCAGGACCTCCTCCTCGCCTCTCTTGCTGGGGGACTTATTCTTCGTCTCACAGGCCTTGACATGCATGGCCTGCTCCTTCAGCTGTTTGCGGAGCTCCTCATTCTCTTCGCGCAGGACCCGCTTCTCCTCCTGCTCTGCCTTAAGCCGAGCGGCAAACTCCTCCCTGTCTGTCCTCACCGTATTGCCATGCTCACGTCTGCACAGGGTCCTCTGTCTCTTGAGTTCCTGCATTTCTTTGTACATGGCCTTATTCGCCATTTCACAGTGCTGGAGGTTCTTCAGGTCCAGGCGGAGGGCCATGTTCTCATCCTCACAATCCCTCAGCCTTTTGACTAGATTGTTGGGACTCATGGGCCTCTCCTGGAGCCTTCGTTTGCGCTCCATGTCTTCAGGGAAGTCTCTCTCTCTTTGAGGAGGCTTCCCACAAGTCTGTCTCTTCTTCACTTCTCCTCTGTATCTTTCTTTTGTTCTCCGTTAAGAATCGTGTGCTGCTGTCTGCTCTCTCTCTCTCTCTGAAGGTGAACGGTCGTTGTTTTTTCGCAACAAGAGCCTCTGTCACTCATGCATGGGCTTTTATGCTATCAGCAGGCATTGTGATGTCATGATAGCATTGTGATGTCACTGAAAGCAGAACCAATCAGCTGAGAGAAGTTTCTGAAGATTCCAAAGATTCAAAAGATGCCATTTTCTAATTGTATTCATGCTTTGCAGCAGCATTCTAAATTCCATTGGGTACCAGTGTGTGGTTTGTGTCTTCCATTTACTGTAAGTCTATGAGAGAATTAGGGAAAGCTCCCTTTTCAACAAAAGGAAAAGTATCTATCTAAGAAAGAAGTTAGTGTGCAGTTATGTTGTGCTGCTATGCGTTATAAACAATTCTTTGAAGGAAACATTTAGTATAACCTTTGTGTGTTTGAAGAGCATTTTTCTGATCTCTGTGCTGCTGCTTGGCTGCATAAACAGCTGGTTTACATCTAGTGTTGAATCTTGACAGTTTTTTAATTTGTTAGTATAAGTTACATTTAAAAATGATAAGTCCAGGTAAAAACTAGCCTTTCTTCTCCCTGTTCCTGATCTTGCTTCTACTGATGATTTTCTGATGTTGGGGAGCATGGATTTTGGTTCTGTGATGGACTTAAATATGTAAATGTTTTGTGGAGACAGCTGTACAGGCAGCTAGCATCAGACCCGCTGCAACAACTAACAGATAACTGACCATTAGTTACTTTGTCAGATTAAGTTTTATGTCAACTACGACAATATAGGAAAGATACCACTCTCTGTCTAAATCAAGAGTGTGTTTTTGAATGACCAGGTAGCAAGGCAAAATACAAACTGCTAGTCACTACTAGAAATCTCTTTGGACCATAGGCGAAGTTTGGGGGGGGGAGCAAGGGGGGCACTGCCCCCCCAACTTCAGCCAGAGCTCAAGTTGAAGAGAGAAGTTTTGAGTTATTGTTTTTTTTTTTAACAGAATAAATCATGTTATGTAACGCATTGTTCTATTATGAATGAATATATATATATATATATATATATATGAAACAGCTAATCCCCATCCTATAAAAGCTAAATGGACTACCACTGACAATTCACTATAGAACCAGATAGGCACACCTAGTCTCGCATTTCATAAGTATGTCTCATCATATTGCTGTCTCTGAGTGACTTTACCAATCTCATTCATCTTGAAGCCCCAGTCCAGAACTTCGTATCAGTTACAGCTACACAGATTCTTGCACTCAGATTCTCAGTCTCTCAGCCAGCCATGATCCCAATCAAACTGAGGTTCACTTGAGTAATAGAGGAAGCAGGGCAGGGGAACCTCGGCCTGTTTAAATTGGCAGGAATCACTTGTTACTCTCATTTTGCCCTCCCGCTCACTTGCGAGGTATATTTGAGAAGTTTAAAATTGATAGAAGTCAGTGGAGGGGACTTTTGAGGGATCTAAGTTGTTTTTCTGCTCATTATAGGAGCTCTGCATCTCTAATGCCAGACTCCAGTAAACCTACTCCCATACGAAACAAATGCCAGACTTAAGTAAACCTGCATACGGAACAAAAAACACAAATTATCATCAATAAAGTTGCTGTCAGATGAAAACCTCCAGAATCTCAACCTATAGAGGCCCATGTATTCCTTCAGTTTACAGTAAGTTAAAACATGAAAATCACCAAAATTGGAATTAGGAGGTTTTCACATCTATTCATGAATGAGAGATAGAGAGAGAAAGAGAGGGAGCACCTCTTTTTCTATGTCAAACCGAGGGAAGTGAAAAGTGCGAGAGGAGGGCACGGTGTGTGTTATGGCTGTGGCGAAAAACACCAGGCGGAGCCAGAATAAACCCCGGGGCCAGATGTGCTTTCTGGAACCTCTGCCAGGGCTTGACTTTCCCAGGTGGAATACATTTCACCATTTCAAGACACGTGTAATTTTCTCACTCCCGCTCCCCTCGCGCTGAAGGAAAACCGCTGGCTGAGCAACAGGGTACAGTAAAAAAGCTCTCACTCCGCAATGTGCCTGCTTTTTTTTTTTTTTTTTCCCAAAGCCATTAATGAGCCGGACGTAACGCCTCTCTCCCTCTCTCCACGTAGACACTTAGGGGCTGATTGGCTGTGAAGCGGATTGAGTAGCAGTGAGAAGTAACAGGGTAATGCTTTACGCTGACTCAGCGATGTGACGTCATGCCCGCTTATGTTAAAGGACAGAGGGATCTGACATCATGTGAGGGAGCGCTTGGTCTTTGCAATTGCACAAATAATCCACATCCAAACTAGGGAGTCTGTTGTGAGTTTGTTTGGAGGGTTCACACACAAATACTGAGCTCACCTGAATGGCTGGAGTGCAAAAACTGTCGAGTGAAAACCATCAATTCAAGTTCAAATTATTTATATGAATTGTTATTTGTAGCACACATGTGCATCATCAACACATTATGATTGCATCATAACCGCATCATAAAATGTCATAATGCACTATAATGCAACATAAATCTGGCATGAGCAAGTTGCTGTATGTATGTATTTGTTTATAAGATGTCATAAGCGTCCCATAAGCCAGTGGTTCTCAACGTGGGGTCCGGGGACCACCCAGGGGTCCTTGAGGACGTTCCAGTGGGTCCCCAGCAAATTGATGAATTATTAAACTTCACCATTATTTCATTTACAAGAAGTTAACACAGTTAGAGAATGTAGAAGAATGACTGTTTTGATCATAGTTTCTCTGTTATCTCTCTACCTACAATACAGATAGTCATGGAATTCTGGACAAAATCATATCTAACAATAAAAAATATTCTCAGATTTGAGTCTGAGAGACAAAATCTCATCAAATGGGGGTCCGTGGCTCTAATGTGTGCAAAATTAGGGTCCTTGATATGAAAAAGGTTGAGAATCACTACCATAAGCAAATTGGAACTACATCATAATGGCATCAGAAAATGTCATAATACACTAGAATGCATTAGGACTTTGGTGAAATCTCTTTATTGTTTATACACACACTGTAATAAACTCACAAAAAAACACAAATATCTGATTAAACCTGAATAAATGTCTATTACATTACTAATGCCATTTGATGGATACTTTTATTCTTGGTAACCATAGGCTGCATAACATTAAATTTTTAGTGAGGAATTGAACCCTGTACCACCTATTAGGATTCATCAGGGAAAATATAAATGATTTCTCTTTGTATTCACTGTTCCTATTTCATGCTTTCTCCTTGCCTTGTGTCACTTTGACTCCCAGCTCAGGTTGTGTGATTTCACTTCAGTCATGATGACATTCAGTCTGGCTGGAGTGGGAGCTAGCACAGAGAGACATTACCTAAGCTGGACAAACAAACACACACACACACACACACACACACACACACACACACACACACTTCTGGAGACGTTAGCTAAGCGTTAACCTTGACAGGTCCCCACAGAGCCCATTACCTAGACAGCTGTATAAACACACTTGGCCTTTCACTCTGACTCAGGTAGCTATTATTGTGTGTGTGTGTGTGTGTGTGTGGAGGGTTCACACCTGTTGCAGTGTGTGTAGTGAGTCAGCATGTATCTGTGGAAAACACATTATACATACTGGAATATGAATACAGAGGAAAGAAACGATAATCCAAATAGTAATAGTAAGTACTGCTCACTGTCATGTTTGTGTTGACGTCAAAATGTACCCATAATGCTGTGCAAGTCTGGGTTTGTGCAGACAGTGAAAACCAAAAGTGGAAGGAGTGAGACTTTTCCATGCCACAGGAACCTGGTTAATATGAGAAATATGAATTGCTATTGCTGCTGTTATGGACAGTGACCTCTGTAACATGCTGTGAATGCAACAGAAGAGCGCCTCCAGTCTCCGGCTCATTTCACTGAGATGTGTGCTGCTGGGGAAACTACTTTGAAAGTCTGGTTTTACAAGCAAACACTTACTACAGATTGGAAGAAGTTGAACTAGAGCAAAGCTACCGAAATAGGTTTGTTAAAGTTACATGACAGTCACATGACTTCTGATTTGTTAATTTTTTATAGACAAATTTAGCTAGTTGGTAGTTGGGGTTGTGACCTACATCTTAAAATGACAAAAAACACTATCCAACTACCAAAACTACCAAAAACACTATCCAAGCTTGAAAAGTTGCACTAGGCAAGATTGTTATGTAAAAATACACCTGTGAAGAGCATCTCATCCACTATAATTGAGACACCTGAGATTTGCCCAGATTAAATTCTGTTGTCGGCTATGAACATTTCTCCGCCCACAGGAAGAAATGAAACTCAAGAGCAGAAAAAAAAAGAAAAATATGCACAATATGAAAACACTGCATACCAAAATGATAGAATACCTATATTGAAATAAGTGAAACATTAGAAAAATATCAAGAAAACACACAATGGACCAAAACAATCACATACGTTGCACATGAAAACTCCGACTCACACACACACATACACGCGCTGTACACACACACACACACATTCACACACACACCTGTTTATGTTGAGCACTAGCCCGGCTCCTAATCCACCGTCTAAGACTGCTTTCCTCCGCTGGGGGAAAAATGGCAGGCCGGCGAAACAGCTTCCCCCAGACGCTCTGAGGTAACTCCGCAAAAAGCTATTTCAATAACTAAAGTTAACATTAAAATGGGGACTAAATTAAAGTATTAGCTGTTTGTTTGCTTTACATGACAGCGGAGCAAAAATGAGGTCTTGTGTTATTATAACCATGTGTTTGGAGTTTTTGGAGGGAAAGATCACTTTACAGTCACAGGAACACCAGCTGATTTGTTTTCCTTCACTTTATTTTTGGGACATTAATTCATTGTGTCCCATATTGGCACCAGGGATATGCTGCATGAACTGGTTCCGTTTTTTAAATGCTGGTTTTATTGAGGCTAATTCCAATAAAACGCCTGTTCCTGCTTATTGGAGGCTCATATTGAGTAATGCGTCGTGAGCGTTAAGTCAGAACATTACACAATCGATGTGTGATCCACTTATGAATCCAAATAAAAATGTCTCTTTTATGAGGGATAGAACAATGGCTTTATAATTCTGGACAGTGTAATGCAATAAGCTCACTTTGTTTTCCAAACTAATTTTGCAACGAGAAGGATTTGATGGAAAATTAGCTTTTTGCAATTTCCTCAGATCATAACTCAAAATATGGGTGTTTTTTTTTGTTTTGTTTTTGAACCACAGACAAAGATAAACCCTTCAAAGCTTCACCATGCGAAAAGCTCAATGCCACAGAGTGTATCAACATTTCCACAAATAAGTTTAGGGAAGGAAAATGTCTTCAAATAGACTGTTTATCTTTTGGATTTGGCATTCCGGATAGAAAATCGTTGTTTGAGCCGCGCTTTGCAATGTTAATGTTTTGTTTACGGACCACATTTACCGTTCTTCTTTGTTCTCCAGCTTTGCCAAACAACCCATTTGAACGAAATCGCTCAAGCTGCAGGTTGTCAGTGTAATATAGTGGTGACATTATTGGTGGTCTTGTGTTTTGGTACGTTGCCTCTCATGTGTTCTTGTGTGGTAAAGCAGGCGGTCGGGGCAAAGAGTGTGTAAAAGTCATGCCGGACCCACATGGCAGACAGCTGTGTTAACGCAGAGGAAGAGCCATGACAGTTTCTCATTGTTATGAAGCAATAATGTGTTTATTGATATAAAACACATGGAGTTTTACCTATGATTTCCATTAGGAGAGCTGTTTTAGCCGACCTGGATGGAAGACATCTTCAGTCTTTCTGATTGGATCGCTGACATTTAGAGTCATAACATTTTCTTTGGACCTCTCTCTCTCTCTCTGTCTCTCTCTCTCTCTCACACACACACCTTACCTTCCACTATAAACTTTCCTCATCTTATAGTCACTAAAGACTTTGCAAACTCTGATCCCCATTATTGAACAGTCAAAAAGTAATTTTGCACTGATTTGCCACACTGCAGTGATTTCTTGCTCGCCCAATCATGCAGTTGGAAACAGTGCAACTGTAAATCATCAACATTCTCCAAATGTTAACAATACATAAATTTCCTGCTGGCCCTGCCGGCTTAGTCTCCAAGGTTTTGTTTCCAAGTGCTTTCAGTGCATTAAATGTCACTACAGATAATACTCAGTTCATTAAAGCCGGAGCTGGAAAAGAAGGAGAGAGGCTCTTTTATCCAACTGATACAGCAGCTGAAGAGTCAGACACGTGTTTCCAATAAAAGGAAACTGTATCTTCAAGATACAGTTCAGTGCAGTGATTGACTCAAGCCATCAAGATGTGGGAAAACCTATACTGGTCAACTGCAGAACCTAGTGTTGGGCTGGTTTAACACAGCAAGAGGCAAGAGCTCTGATTTTTAACACTAACAAATCATGATCCCATGCTTCAAGCAGAAAACAAGAACATGATCTGGGCAGTACAGAGTGATGCTTATATCATTCCACTGTGTGTGTTAGTATTTTAAGGTGTTACAACAGTTTCCATCCAGTTTTCATCAATCATATTGTGTAATATCAAATGTCCATCAAGAAAGAGCCAAGCCACGGATATGTCATCATCATAGCCATCATTATCATCATTATCCTACATCACGAACAGATAAATAAACATGGTTAAGAGATGATCATGTGTGATTTTGTGGTTATAGAGATTACACTTCATTATCAATGTTTATTATGTGGTTGGGGCTCTGTCAAAAAATATAGACGGAGCATGGGAGCAAAGAAAGAAGCAAGATTTCTTTGATAGATAGGGAGACTGGCCTCAAAGTGTATGCTAAAGTGTTAGCATGGAGTCTACTATACATAGTGTATGCTAAAGTGTTAGCATGGAGCCTGCTGTCACTCAACATAGCTAAAGTGTTAGCATGGAGCCTACTGTGACTCTACAGTACATAGTGTATGCTAAAGTGTTAGCATGGAGCCTACTATCACTCTACATACTGTATGCTAAAGTGTTAGCATGGAGTCTACTGTCACTCAACATAGTGTATGCTAAAGTGTTAGCATGGAGCCTACTATCACTCTACTGTACACAGTGTATGCTAAAGTGTTAGCATGGAGTCTACTATCTTTCAACATAGTATGCTAAAGTGCATGGAGTCTACTGTCACTCTACATAGTGTATGCTAAAGTGTTAGCATGGAGTCTACTATCTTTCAACATAGTATGCTAAAGTGTTAGCATGGAGCCTACTATCACTCCACATAGTGTATGTTAAGCACCGGAGAGCCAATGGGGGACACATGATTGATTTTAATGTCTATTTTCTCATCATTTAACAGTTAAGGCCAATCTCCCGCACACTTGGTGTACCTATTCCTTTAGAATCCACACCTAACACACTAACAGTATCCACACACATGGCCCTTGACAGACACATAGACACACAGATAGACCCTTGGTTAACCCTCATCCAGTATTCTTGGGAGGAGCTGCAATATAAAATTGTCTCCTCATTTCCTGTTCCAAATGGCAAGTGCTTTGCAACACTTTTCTCTCTCTCTCTTTCTCTCTGTCTCTCTCTCTCTGCCTGTTTTATTTCAAGTGAGGGAGTGCTCCATTGATTCAGCGCGGCAGCTCTGCCAGAGCGAAGGGATGTTGGCCATTACAAATGTAAATAACCTCTCCTCTGTTATGCAACCACAATCCATCCACCCCCATACAGTGGAGGATCATGACCGTGTTCCCTCTGCACAACAGTGCAATGCTGCCCCCACCACACACTGAACGAACACACACACACACACACACACACACACACACACACACACACACACACACACACACACACATGCATGCACAAAATTTGGTTTCTTGATTTCATTTGCATGTTAGGAAATTTAAAAAATGGGTAAACTGAATTTATGTGAGCTTACTACTACTACTACTACTACTACTACTACTAATAATAATAATAATAATAATAATGTGATATTTTATTGATCTCAATAGGGAAATTGTTTGTTTTCTCTCTCTCTCTACTCTCTGAGAACAATACCAATAACTGTTTACATAAGAAATACACCACCAGACATAAACTGTTGTCCTTTACAGAGCGGCACTAGAAAGAATGAAAGTCCCTCTTCCTCCCCAGTCCTCTTTCCCACTTCCAGTCCTCTTCCCGTCTTCCACCTCGTTTTTCCCAGCGTCCCCTCCTCTCATCCTCCTCCATTTTACTCCCTTTTCCATATCTCCTCTATTCCTCTCCCTACATTTCTCCTCACCTCCTCTCCTTCTCCCTTTCTCCTCCTCCTCCTCCTCCTCCCCTCCCCTCCCTGGCCGTGTCATTACTGCTGAGCTCAGGAGCCTGTGGTCGGCCGTGTTGAGCCCTAGGGAAGCCTGGTATGTATATGTGCAGGGTGTGTATGGCTGGGAGCAAGTGTGTGTGTGTGTGTGTGTGTGTGTGCGTGTCAAGGATGGTAATACGTAACACAGCAATGTGCTACAGTAATATTATTACTTTCCCAGTAGTGACTCATGTAATGAATTACTGTTTCAACATCATTACATACATAATACATACAAAATATTACAGTAAACATTCAAGTAACAAAGAACAATCTGAACTCAGAGATTTGCAGTGGTACAAAGCATGGTACTGAAATGGTCATCTGCTATTGGCTGATCCTTGGTGCCAGGTGATGTCACCACCTGTTGTACTCTATAGACGGTGACATCACCTTGCAACAAAGATCAGCCAATAGCAGATGGCCATTTCAGCACCATGCTTTTTTCCCATTAGATGTCAGGCTTTAGACAGATTTGAGTTTGGGATTTAGTTACTCTTTAACCTGAATAAGACTTTGGATGGAGTACAGGCAATAGATGGCATGTGCATGTAAACGGCTATGAACTAAACTTATATATTATATTATATTATATTATATTATACATATTTTTACCTGTAGGTGTTTTGTAGTGTGGAATAGCATGTAGGTGTTGTATACGTTATAGTGGAACTAGATGTGTTGTTTGCTATGCGGTCGTTGTGTGTGTATTTGTGTGTTGTAGGGTGTGTAGGTGTTGTGAGTAGTGTGGTATTCCGAAAAACGCTTAAGTTTCTTGGGGTTCAAATCTCACGACAATTTTGGGTGCAGAAATTGCTCCATAGCGATGTCACAAACAAGAGCCGTTTTGGGTAAATATTCGCATTTCCACACAAATAATGATTTCCATGGGGAACAGATTAAGGCTATAAATGTGACAGCCCCCTCCGACTGCCGTGATAGCAGTTGCACAGCTGTGGGTTTTGTAGGAGTCAGGGGGTCCCCGCAGTAATCAGAGATAATTATGGGATGTTTATAATGTCATTGCCTGAAACACACAAACACGCACGCACACGCAATCACCCCACCTACACAGCACGTTCGCACAAGCACACGCGTACACACAAACACACGGCAAGGTCCAGATTGTCCTTGGAATGGACTCAGATCCTTCCTTATTTGGGGAAAATCTCAAATGGTATTTAGGGTATTTAGGGCCTAAGCCTTCTAGCTTTATAGGAGCTCAAAGTATTCATATCCAGAAAACCATTTTATGTGACATATTCTTCAGGATGATGGATTTCCACTGAAAATCCACTGTGTATAATCTGCTAATGGATTGTCAAACAGGGAACCTTTTTTTTTTTTTTCCGCAGGTAATTCTTTCTGTATTGCGTCACACCGTTCCCCTTCTTTATATTCAAATGGCGTCTTCGCTTTTTGTCCAAAACATTCCTCTTTACAGACTCGGAGGAATCTGTCCTCCCTCAGGCTGGGCCCGAGCAAGACCTGGCTCCAATTAAGAGCTTGGAAAGCGTTCAGATATTTGTATCTGTGATTGATCGAGAGGGTCTGCTTATCCTGGAAGCCGTTGAGGAGTCACGAGTAAAACTGCTGACACTTCCTCTCTCTCTCTCCCCCCCCCCCCCCCTCGGACTTGACGCTCCAAGAAGACTCAAGCAAAATGCCGGCCAAAGTTTTTGACCCCGATCTGATCCAGAGAGGCTTCATTATGCTGTCAAGAGGATGTCAGGCCGGGATGGAGGTGGGAAACACACACAAACACGCACACACACACACACACACACACACACACAAACACACCAAACCAATATGATTTTATGGCTGAATACTCATACAGATAGCAACACCAATACCAATACTGATAATATTTTTGGCCGCTATTCAACATGTTTTCAACAAATTTGACCATTTTCATGCCTCAAAAATTACAAAAAAATGGCAAATATTCAGTGTTTCCCACATAATTTCTATTCTTGACAGGGTGGAAAAGCCTCTAAAACAGATTTTAGACCATCATGAGACACCAAAACTTTCCATTGAAACCACGGACAATAATAATAAAACATATTCGTGCATATTTGTGTGGAATCTGATCAAAATGTTGCATGAGAATCGATTTAGGTGTAAAGGCTTCCCATTGGCAGCCAGTGTAGAATGAATCAAGTGTGCAATTAATAAGTAATCAAATTCATATCCTCATATTGGTGGTCGAGAGAGAGAGAGAGAGAGAGAGAGAGAGAGAGAGAGAGACTTTTCTGGATGGAAACACAGGCATTGAGGCTGCATCGCATATTTGGAGATGAGAACAAGAGTCTGTGGTGGGCTCTTGGGGCGGCTCCACACCGCTTTACCGATAAAACACTCCACAAAAATCCAAGGCCACAGAAGAACCTCATCAAGGGCCCGGTAGAGAGCTGAGTTCTCACCGCCGGGCGTTCCCATCGAGCGCTTGGAGTTTGAGTTAAAGATGCGATAATACATCCTCACCAGATTTTAATTTTGAGACATTAGTATGATTACGGTAAACAAACGAGACCATCACAGAGAAGATTGGCAGCCTCTAGCGGCCTCTGCACTGCGTTTTACATTGTGTGACTCAGGGTCAGATTTGGCGGGAAATCTGCTGGATTGCTTTACGGCACAAAAATCCACTAATCCACTAATCTGAGTAGTTTCAACTTTCAACAACAGTTTAGAATGAATATTGGCCGTCATCAAGGGCTGCTATCCTTCTTCTTGCTCTTCAAAACAGACGACAACAGGTAGGGGAAGGAGGGACAAGCAGCAACCTCCTCTTTGTGACGGGAAGCAACAGGGTTCATGGGAAATGTAGTCTTCATTTTGAGAAACACTAGCACTAACAATACCTCTGATGTGAGATAGAGGCGACCAATCGTCTCCTCCATGGTCTCATTTGTTTACAGTAATTATACCAAGGTGTCACAATTACTTTGATAATGCTATATTGATGGTTAAAAATCCTACACATGGCTCCTTTAAGAAGTTTATGTGAGAAAGTATGCTAAACAGGCAGTCAAAGACTTTTTGTGGATAACATCCCCGGCACTCTCCCACTATATAGCCTCATAACACACCTGCATAATATACATAACACATGCATGCAGACACACACACACACACACATATATAAACACAATAGCCTGGGGGATTGGACACAACATATGATAATGTTTTGTCCTGCACTTGTGGAAAAATGTGGAAATAACATTAATTTGAATATTTCAACAGTTTCATTGCAAAACATGACCAGGCATGGGTTAGTTGAGAAACACTCCACATTATAACCATATGCAGTTTCTTCATGGCCATTGCATCATAAGGTCTACTTCTAAGGAGATGATTTTCCTTTTGGGAAGTTTTATCCATAAAAGTTTAATAGCTTTTATGTTTTCTTTTCACCTTTCAGTGAAATTGGAGTATTTATTGAGAGAGGATGGGAGGACATGGATGGGTTTGTATCCAGAGCAGTAAAGAAGCTTTATAGGAGGATCAGTTTTCTCTCCCCATCGCCTCTCTCTCTTTCTGCCAAATCATCTCTTTCCAGCTTTGTCTCTTCTCCATGTCTTCCCTCTCAGACCTGCTGAAGAGCTCAAGGAGCGATTACAAAGCAAATTGCATTGCTGGAAAATAAAAATCCTTCGGTCCTTAGTGTTTAAAATGCAAAATGCACTTCCTCTTCATGTCCAGATTAGATGGGAGGATGAAGGTAATGTCCTCAGTGCCGTCAGTCCAGATCAATACTGTTTGTCTAACAGTGACTCAGCACACAGCCTGAAAAGGGCTGATGTAGACTTTCAGAAGAAACCCTGTCTGGAGGAAAATGCCTCGTCTGTATTTTATATTTAGATTTATTTCTTCACTAGAAACACACAGAAACTACATGTTGGCCTAAATGATACAAACATTGGAAGGTTAACCTTTTGCACCCTTCATGGGTCGTTGGTTTGCATGCACAATCAAGCATGCCCATATGCAAGGACACACACACACACTCACACACACACACACACACACACACACACACACACACACACACACACACACACACACACACACACACACACACTCACATATACCATGAGTGGTGCCATCTATCTTGTCTTCAGCCTCCAAGGCAGAAACTATTCATTCAGACCCCATGTGTTGGCCATATTGACCTAGAACACACTAGAGGGAGGTCAAACACACACACACACACACCTTCCCAAGCAATGTTTAACAGCCTTGTTTGCTTTTGTTGGACAATCCAAGCTGGACATGACACGGTGGCCCATAGTGTGTGTGTGTGTGTGTGTGTGTGTGCATGTGATCACAATGAGATGGTGAGATGGTTCACTATGCTCCCGTGTCCTCTTATGGCCATGGCAGTGTGTGTGTGTGTGTGTGTGTGTGTGTGGTCCTCTCCTAGCCTCGTCAACCACCAGCAGATGTTACTGTGACCACCACAGGGGTGGTAGATGTTATTTCCATCTTTTGTGTGTGTGTGTGTATGTGTGTGTGTGACCACTACAAGGGAGGTAGAGGTTATTGTGACTGGAACCATAGCAGGGAAAACAGCACACACACACACACACACACACACACACACTAGTTGCATGCAGACCTCTTGGCACCACTATGTAATTTTATTGTTTAACAATTTTAACCAACAGAAGGAGTGAAGAGGAAAAAGTACTGGCCATTTTGTATAAAAGTTCATTTTTTGCTCTCTCTCTCCCTAACATGTCGTAGGTGGTGGACTATGGAGAGGATGACAGCATATTTCCTATACACAGGTACACACACACACACACACACACCAAGACAGACTCAATGGCTGACTGACAGGCTACTACCGCTAACAATAACAATAATAACCAACTTAATTTCTATAGCATTTATCTAAAATCAGAGTCTCCAAAGTGATTTTCAGATTTTCAGAAAGGCATACAAAACATACTAATAAAATACATGAGGAGATACAAATAGGAAACACATTGAAAAGAAAATTGCTTAATAATAAAAAATAAATTGATAAAATGACACAGACAGACAGCCAGTGACACAGACAGGGGGGAAAGGTCCATATTTCCACTGTAATTTGTCTGCATGGTAGCGGGTCAGGCCGCCGCCCTGCACCACAGAATGAAGCCTTTCTTCCCCTCATCGCCTCTTGTTCAGGTGAAAGTCCTCTCCGGCTTTGGCATCGCGGATTAAAGGGTTTCCACTGGAGAGAGGCCATGACAGCAGAGCGGACAGTGTGCTTAGGGCTCTACCGATGTGGGTTTTTGGAGGCCAATACTGATATTTTTTGGGGTTGAAGCTGATATTTTGTGCCTATAATCAATCTTAATATTAATGCCAAACATTATTCAGTGTTTCCCCAAGATTTTTATTCTTGTTAGTGTGGAAAAGCCTCTAAAACAGCATTTAAACCATCATGTGATACTAAAACTCTTCATTGAAACCCAGGAAAATAATAATGAAACTGGAATCTGATCAAAATGTCCCATTAGAATCAATTCAGGTTAAGGGTTTCCCATAGACAACCAGTGTAGTATTGATCAATTCAATATATGTAATCAAACAAACTGTGTCATATTCATCATATCAGAGGTGGACGATTTGATTAGCCTATATGCAACTTTTATATAAATAAAAAAGCCATTCCTTGGCAATCTGTGTAGTTTGGGTGGGTATGAATCTCAGCTCAGCTAACCTCTCACCTTGTCCAATGCATGGTGGGAAAAAAGAGTGATGGGAAAGCAGGCAGAATGCTGTGCCCCTCTTAGAAAAACACTGGAAGTGAGGAAGGGGCTGGCTGACTTTGGGGTCCAGAAAAACCTGAACTATTTAACACACACACACACAGAGAGAGATTGACCACGAGTTATGGGAACCGTGGGCGTTTGGCAGGACATCTCGTCATTTCTCCCCATAAATATGAAATTAAATGTCAGTGACAGAGCTGGAACTGCTCCCTGCTGGGGGAAAGTCTGTCCTAATTTGTTCTGCCAGAGCGCTCTGCTTCTCCCAGTGTCACCGCCAAACGCCATTATTCCGGCTGATTGGGATAACCTCTTGGCCTCCTGCAAATTACAATGTCCCGCGCCAGAATTTGCCCCTCCTCTCCCTCGCTCTCACACACACACACACACACCGCTATAAAATATATCGGTAACACTTCCCTCACCCTAAATACTGGGTATTTAGCAGGTACATCACATGGTAAGAATGGTAAATGACCAAGTAATTACAGCTGTAGGTAAAGACTTACAAATGACAGCTGAATTACTTAAAAACCCTTCCGGTGTTATTCATCAGTTAAAGTAAATACATTGTACTTCTCACAGGTTTAGGTGAGTTAAATGGCATAATTGCACCATTAAAAACACCTTCCCATAATTTCAAGGAACAATCTTGCAGGAATGAAGGTAATATGTTCCTATAAAGTACCTTTTCTCTCATAGTAATTGTTCATGGCTGTATCCACTTGGAAAAGGGATACTAAACTTACCATAACACACACATATGCTGGTCTTATTTGACTAAAAAGGAAATAACCAATAATAAAGGATATGGTAAGAATACCATGGAAACAAACACTTGTACTGTCTAGTTTCATCTTAGTCTCTGAGAAAATCAGAAGGTATTTGGTAGTAATACACTGATGCATACATTGTATTTAGCAGAGATGAATCACAGAATAATAAACTCACATAGACCTGTATGAATATGCAGTATTTAAGAAAATGTACCATGAAACTAGAAGAAAAGTATATGGAGTTTCTGTGAGGTTAATATTAATAGACATGCATAGAAACTTGCATAGAAACAACTGACCATGACAATGAAAGGAAAGGTTTCCAATTATATTTTATATTTCCATATAAGCCAGACTCCAGACAGTGTCTAATTAGCTGATGGATTCCACAGTTCTTCAGTCACAAACAAAGAGACTACAAAGCAAATTCCAGACACCACTCCGACTTTCATATTCACAACCGCATTCCCATTTTATGACAAAGTTTACGACAATACGGGAACAAAGGCCTTGTCCACTCCCACGCTAACTTATTAAAAGCACAGCAGAGCACAACACTCACTTTTTGGTGATTTAATAAGGTGAATATTGTCTTGTCTTAGGGTGGAATCGAGCAAAATATACACAATATGGTAAAACTTCACAATACAAGTGAATGCTGGTCTCTCTCATTCTAATGTGAAATTTAGTGAAAGAATGCCTGCACCACCTAGTGTTGAAAGAACAGACTGTTTCACACAATGTATATTTGAATGGAGTCTAATTCTACCTTACATGATTTGCACAGGCATACACAACATGCTAAAATCATATATGAATCATAGACTTTCATAGATCTGAATTTAGTCTTTTAATGGACATTTTGACTGTAGAATGACTATTTCTAATAATAGATTCAACAACTATTGAATTTCTTTTTACAGTATTAGCCAACAACTGTGAAATCTCAAAATGATATATGAAGCAGATGATACTGTATATGAATCTGACATCATTGGTTTTCATGCGTGGGAACGGTTTGAAATTTCAATGAATGAATGAAAACACAACAACTCATTTCTGACTCACCTGCAGCACAAATGTTTAACAATACAAAAGGCTTTCTGCACAGCGCCGTGTTTACATCTTTGCTCGAATAAGGCCAATGTCAGCACGGCTCTTCCAGGAAGCGCTGACTCCAGAACTCTTTGGGGGCTGAGTCATAGGCCAGCCGGAGGCACTAAGAGGACAGAGCCGTAATGAGTGGAAACCTGGCCGAATTAAGAGACTGCTGACACACAGGCTGAGCCAAGACCAGTACCGAACAACGTAGCGATTCACCGTTGATGGGAATCGCAAGCCGGTTCTGGACATGCATTTATCACGTGTGTCAGTGCTCTTGACAGGATGGAACTTCGATTGAAGTCCCAGGGTTTGGTTCCTCATGAGATCCCAATGAAGGCCTGGTCCCTGCTCAAAGATCAACGCTCCTAACATAAAGATGCACTATAGGCAAGGTTTTTATCAACCTAAATCAAGTGGGGCTGCAATAGAGAAAAGGATCCCACCCCCTAATTAAGATGTGATAGGTTCACCCTGTTTGCCCAAATGAAATTTCTTGTCAGGTATGGTATATGCACACAGCAAGCAACAAATCAAGAACTCAAGGATACAATCTGCAACTTTTCGCCTTGAGGCAAGAAGTGTGTTGCCCTCCTCCCTCTAAGTAGGTCAAGTTCCCGCCCCAAACACTTAGACAGCACATCTTGATGAGCTGTCTACCTTAAAACGGTCTAGCCTGTCTTAATACAATCAAAATCACATAAAAGAGAGAGCTAAATAAAATTTTGGGCCAAGACTAAACAAAGCATAGACAGCTCCATGTTGACTCATCTTCCTTTCTTATCCATTTAAACTCACCAAGAGAGACCAGCTCTTTCAGCTTTAACTCATTTTGCAGTCAGTTCCATGGAAAGGGAGCTAAATACATTAGATAACTTTTTCTAATGCAGTTCTGTTATGAAATTTTAACTTTAACTATGAGTCTTAACACCTTAGCTGTGTGTGAATATTCACACAACTCCCACATCCCTCTTCTTGTATCCAGAAAAGTCTATAATTCATCACCGCAACTGCATCGTAGGTCTGTGCAGAATCTGTACTTGTTTAAATAATGAGCTTTATTCCTCCAAATTCAATTAAACTGGAATACATTCAGTTCGTTGGATACTTAAAGGCATTTCTAATAATAGATAACCCTTCAACTTTTTACAATACAACCCTTACCTCCAAATCTCTTCATAGCTACTGTATATATCTGTCAGTTTAAATCTACTGTTATAAGCCAGTAACATTGTTGGATTTTGTTGCTTATTTTTACATTTACATTAAAATGTTTGCTAACATCATCTTTTGCTATTAGTAGAAGTCAGTGCAAAGAGAGGAAATGAGAAAAAAAGTTCATTACTATGCTGGAAATGAATAACACTTGCATGAGTCTCATCACAATTTGGTATCAATTTTGTTGGTTGTTCTGCAGAAGATGTTCAGCCTGCAACAAAGAAGCACAGGAGTCAAGGAATAATTTAGACATAAAATGTGTAAACTGATATACAGTAGGTCATCTGTTGCATCTTTTAACTGATGTTTAGACAAGGCATTTCTGTTCAGTCAGACCTAGACTAGGCAGACTACGATGTATATATTGAAGAGTACCAGAAAGTCAACAGGATCGTCTGGTTTGGCCTTGCAGCAGTCCAGCATGGCCTCAGTGAGGGACGGCATCACATACTTCATCAGGTAGCTCCTCAGGGGGAGAGAGTGAGCTTCCAGCAGCTCGTACTCCTGCCTCTTCACCTCACACACATTCTTGTTCTAATAAGCAAACACAAACATTTAAATGACAGTCGTACCACACCGCAAGTTCAAATGACATGGTATTTGCTATCCTTTCTCTAAGTATCTGCCTCCAGGACCATCAATGTACGGCATATTGGATTTTCCACCATTTTGAGTTTTGTGAGGAACAGTTTTCCCTCTAAGGCTTTTTCATTTATTTACTGATTGGCCCGTGACATGGCTGTGTTATTTGTACAATCAAACAATATGGGGTACCACAAATGCCAAAAAGGAAAGACTACCAGGCAGTGCAAATAGCCCTACAAAATGTATTTGCATTGTTACATAACAGACCTTTTTCATATTTGTATAACCGGTTGATTGGCCAAAAGAGCCATTGGTAACACTTTACACAACATTACTTAATGCAGCTGTTTATTGTGCATTTAATATGAACTTTTAATATTTAATATGAATCTTTGTTAATGTCTCTGTTCATGCAAAATTCATGTTAGTAAACACATTAGTTAACATTATTAACAAACATGTATACCATTAATAAATGCAGTTTTTCATATGAATTTACCTTGAACTAATCTTTGTTAATGTTGTTATTCATGTCCAATTCATGTTAATAAATGCATTAGTTAACATTAGTTAATGAACACTTAATGTAAAGTTTTACCGGGTCATTGCATCACTTGTGGGGTACAACATGTTTTCTACTGCATTGTTCTATTCTAAAAATCTATTTGGTTGGTAAAATAGTCAGTGACTTGTGAATGTTGGGATTCACCGGCCATTATGTCCTCCATCATTGTCATCTGTGAGCGTATCATGTAACACAACTTACCCACTCCTCGTACTGAGCAGCCAGCTCAGCCAGTGCAGCAGTATCCCTGCGCTTCTTCTCTGCAGCCTCCCTGGCCAGTTTGTGCTGTCTCTCCTCCTCCAGCCTCCTGTCCTCCTCCTGCTGCTCCTCCGGACTGAGGCCGTAGTTCCTGGGAATCCCCACCACCTCAGTGATCTTCTTCATGGCCTCTGCGTACTCAGGGTCGTCTGTTTTGATCTCTGGGGAGAAGCAAGACTTCCTTGAACAACAGTTTCTCACTCTCCTCTTAAAAAGGTGGTGTGTGTAGCGTTTTAACATCAATAAATCATCACTACATGCATTTTAAGACTTTCATAGTGGCCTGATATCTACAGTGTGGAGTTGAGAGCGATACCGATGTGTTCGGGGTGGATCTCCAGCTCGTCAAAGTAGTCCAGCAGGGTTTCCTCTGAGGTGCTGGCTTGTCTGTATGTTCTCAGGCGAGGGCCGAATTCATCCTGGGTGTAACGGAATTTCTCTGCCACACTCTGTGGAATGGCTTGTGCTCTTTTCATGAGAAAGTCATCTGAGGCGTTGAGGGCAAAAACATACTCTGCAAAATATAAAACAAGAAGGATGAGGAAGTGCTTTCCCCAGAATGTGTTGTAGTATTGGGGGGGTTATGGGGAACTTAGCTCATCTTATTAGATACATACATGGTGATATATAGACAAAACTGCACTATGATGGGCTTATTATCTGTTTGTTCTGGGGAAACAATAAGACTATAAACTTTTTCTAGCAGTTTGTCAATTTTCCAGCAGTGGGAGCCATTGCTGCTGAATTACAGCAGTGGAACACACAAGTATGGGCTTGTAAGACAAGCTTGGAAAATAATGTATGATAAAAGATTTTCATGGTGAGTGAAAGTGAGGACATCAACAACCTGGAGTGATCTTCTTGTTGTACATGGGTGCTTTGGACTTCAAATCCTCGTACTCCACGTCGTCATCTGAACAACCGAAAACAACACGTACATTGAGACATAACAGATATTATCAAGAGTTATAAATAAATTGAATAAATCTGAAACTCACCAGAGAAAATCACCTTGGCTTGCTCATAAGTCTTGGGGAAGCCGTCAAGAACGAATCCTTGGTTCCTGCATGGCTTGGAATTCAGCTTTTCGTGCAAAATGTGGAAAACTAGATGGTCAGCCAGTCGACCTATTGGACCAAAATATAGGTTTAAATAAATAGCAAAAAATTAAGAGGCTCTCCGTCTATGCAACAACACCCCATCAGTACAAACTCTGAAACACAGACCTTACATTCCTTCACCACAAAAGGATAATGTGACAATAGCACCATAACCATTATAGACAAGTAAAACAAATTTGGTTAAGGTTAGGGTTAAAGCTAGGGTTAAGTTTAGGCAACTAAAACTTTGGTGAAGGGTTAGGGTAAGGTTTTGGTCATGGCTAAATAAGAAAAACATAGCATCAGTGTGGATCTATAGCTAACCTGCATTCTTGTCCATGCTGTTGTGAATAGTTCGCAGCTCATCCTGTGCAGCAGCCACTACCTCTTCATTAACATATTCACGGTCAGCTTCACTCAGTATCTCCTCCTATAGTATGTGAACATGACAGAATTAATGTGGGTTAAGCAACAAACAATAAATGTGCATATTTCATACACTGCTGCTGTCATGTGAAAATCTCAAATTTTAGATATTTTATATTTGGATTTTATTGTCCAGTAAGTTTCATGACCCTAAAGCTCATTATACTCATTATTAGTTTAGAAACAATTGGGAAGGAATTGTTGAAAGTTGACATTTTGGAGATAAGAACTTTCAGAAGATGAACAGTGTTTTCAAAGAAGAGGAGGGCAGTAAATTTCCACAAGAGGGCAGTACATTTCCTTTCACTGTATGACAGTAGTTGAGTGAAAAATGAAATCCATCAGGTAGGCAAATGAATGTGTTTGCTTCCACTGACCAGTTGTGTAATCTTTTCTTCAATGACTTCTTTCAGCTTGATGTGGTGCACTTGGTAATGTTGGCAGAGCTTCTCCGCAACGGTGGTTTTGCCCACAGCTGGAGGTCCAGTGAGGCAGATTCTAATTGGCTGTAGAAATAAATGGATAAACCAGATACAAATCCAATAGAGTGTCCAAAACTGTGGCTAACTGTGTCTGTTACATTACTGTCCAGCTTTCCTTGGTTGAAGGACTCGGGAGACTTACAAGTAGCTGCCTGGTGTCTTTGTATTCCTCCACAATGCGATCCATGTTTTCAATCATGCCGGCTTCATATGTCCAGCGGAGGTTGAAGGTTTCTTTCAAAAGGACAGGCTCTAGGTAGAGGTTGATGCTTAGGTACTCCAGTTCCTCCGGCTGAAATGAGACACGGAGCGGACCGAGAGTATGCAGGTTTTCATTCCAACTAAACACTACACCAGGTGATTTCACTGATCAGCTCCTCCTCTCTGGAACTATAACTATAGCTCCCAAAGCCAGGAACCACTCAGTTTATGCATTCATGTGCTTTTTTTTTCCATATCCCATTGTCCACTTAATATCTGTGACCATGATCAATTCTCCGTCAAAGCCAGACATCAGAGAAATTAAGTCTGTGATGTCATCAAGATCTAACATGTAGGACTGCTTCAGCTGTGTCAGATAGTAAAGATGACTGTGATTTCCAGGGATAATTCTACATTTCCCATTTACAACTGATAATACTAGAATAAAATAAAGCTTAGTTGGGTATTAAAACTGAAACAAACATTATGTGAGTCTAAAAACTTATTCTTCCAGTTATTGTCTATGGAGCAGCTCCAGAATTTATAACTTGACAAAGTTGTATGTTTGAGTGTGAAGTCTCTGGTTTCTCGCTTTGGGAGAGAGTTGATCATGGTCACCAATATTAATTGGATTTCAGGGTATAGAAAAAGACATATGAATACATAAATTTCATGATAATCCCCACTGTATACTAGCATACTTCAAATGAGAAGAAAGCCACAAACCTTCAAAGCCTTCATGAGGATGGCTTCTTGCTCTGGTACTTGATTGATTTTTCCTGGCCCAAGTGCGTAGCTGATCATCTAAAAGGGTGAGAGTCACATATTGTTTTGCACAGTAGTGTTCTTTTTTATCAAACCAATCAACCATTTTGTTTAAGTATCAATAAAAAATGTACTGTATGCTTATTTACAATGAAGTTACCTTTACAATATCCCCCAAAGTGTTCTTGGAATCGTCCACAGCGAGAATGTACTGTGACTTCGGCTTGAGGTCAATGATGTTTTGGATCACTCTGAAGACATAATATAATAATAATTAAGTTCAGCCCTGCACTAATTATTTCACTAAGCAAATTTTGTATCTAGATTTTGACAAATCAAGTTCACCCTCCAAGGTCGTATACGTGAATCATGGGAATGTGATTTGTGCCCGGTCCAAATACAGGAACTTTTGGAAACTGCATTGACCAAGACACCTATCAGAAAAGGCAAAAAAGTGATATGGCAAAAACATGATATGGCAATGCATCTACACATACAGTATGTGTCATACATGATTTGATATTAAGTTTAGGTTAATATCTACCTTGAAAAAGTAGTGGAAGAGGTTCTCTCCCTTTCCGTACTGAAGACCACCAGCTACAACATAACCAGTCAGCTTGGACTTTTTCTGTAAGATGGAAAAATCAGTGGTGAGTTGAATCCACAACTCACTGGAATTAGTCCCAGTCTGTCTTTTTACAGCCAAATTCACTTTCCTGGCGCTGAACAGTTCAATATCAAGTATGGTGAAGTCAGGACCACACACTGCTAAATATGCAAAACATATTCTAATGTCATAAATGTTGAAAAGCCTTTGGAATAAATCTTTTTGAAGCCCATGTACTTGTGTGTGGTCCTCACTTCACAAGTATCTACACTGAACTGTTCATCACTATTATTTACTTACAGCTCTACCCAGTTTGAGCACAAGTTTCTCCAGAGTGCTGTGGTTTTTAAAGTTGGGATGAGGCCTTTTCCTTCTGTAGTCTTCATCTGTCAGCGGAGCATCTGCATCATCCTGAAGAGAGGAAATATAATCACTCTGGCTGTGTTTGAAGCACAGGACAAGTGGGCGGTATAGTCGACTTTGCTCCAGGCTCACCAGATCCCGTGGCTTGGTCAAGGCCCAGGTCATCACGGTGGAGACCAGGATGAACATTTTCCGGGAGCTGAAGTTCTCCATCTCAGCGTGAAGAGCTGTTTGTGGAAGGAAAGAAGGAAAACAAGAGGAGGATGAGGGGAAACAGCACTGAACTACATTGCAGTCAGCATCATTAGGTTAGTGGTGTAGAGTATGGCATCCATTTGAACTATAAGAAAGCAAGGTGGCGAGATCCAACCTTCACAAGTCACAAGTTACACCTTGAGTGTTCCCTTACCTGTGATCGCCCATGTCGCCTCTTCAATATCCTCTTCTGTTGCATTTTCGGAGACGTTATACACCACTACATCACACTCCAGCAGGCATTCAAGCAGCTGATCTCGAGTTGGTGACTGCAAAAAGGGTGTATATTAGGTACTGTCTTTTACTTGCATTGTCAATAAATTAACATAATTATAGCTGAAACTCAGATGAATTCTCTAAATCCTAACTCATGGCAAAGTCCCTGCATCTAATATCATGTGCCACCAAAACTTCCAAACTTGCTTATATTTGCTAAATTTCTTCAGACAAAAGACTGAGAAGATATTATTTGGTCAAAGTGATATATTATTAGATGAATCCACTAAATGTACACAGCTCTGAGGAGTAATTAATGCTTTCCCTAAAAAATACGGCTTCGAAATACACATTTTTTGCTTGATCTTTGCTCTCCGTTACAATAATATCACATTTGCACTCACTTACGCTAAAGTTATGGCAAGTGTCACTCCTGCCATACCCAATTGACGCCCATGCTGAGACTCACTGTGTACTGTTCAAGTAGAAAGCTTGCTTTTTCCTCCGTGGAAGAAGAAGACACAGTTCCCACAATTTGGAAAGTCCCAGTCCGTTCATCTCTAGGAGTTGTCGTGTCCTCGTCTGCTTCAGCATCCTCAGAGGACTCGCCAGCTATGCATGTTGACAAAAACTGTTGAAGTACGTAGGACACATTAGACTGGCGTCATCTTACAAAAACAACATAGGCTACATTAGTTTTACTTTACCTTAGCAATAAATTTGGAGGAATAACTATCAACGTTATTTACAAAAATACGCCTGGGCCAAACTTGTTCCTTTTCGTCCCCCATTTTTTTTCACCGTTGCTAGGAAGATAATGGAAGACGCTTTGCCTCAACTCCTCTAATTGTGTCTAAATGTATTAGTAAGGCAAGAAACTCTTTCCGTGTTACTTTGCTAATAAATTTGTGACATTAACTGTCCGCGTTTACGCAAAACAGGTTCCTTTCCGTCCATATTTTTTCACCGTTGCTATAGACACTTTACGGTTGCTAAGTCGCCTCGGCCAATGATATGCCCATCTGTGTTATCGCGATGATTGAGGGTAAGCGAGGACGACAGCACTGTCGAGTTTGGGGAGTGTAACGGAACGAGTGGTGTAACGCATTACTATCCTAGGGAGTATCGAGTAAGGTAATAACGTTACCTTTTCCAACAAGTAACGAATGACGAGTATTCATTATTGTTTTGAGTAACAAGGCTTGCGTTGTCACCAGAGCAACTAACCCTTAAAATGCTATAGTCGCCATTTTATGGTGTACCGGACAAATTAAAGTAGCAAGCGGTGGAAGGGCCTTACTATTCATACAAGTTCTGTGGTGAAACCATTATGTATACACGTTGTGTTTAGCCCTGCTGGTTTTCATTCTAGCCATCTAATCAGAGACAGTTTTACACCTGGAATGCCAGGTGAATGCAATTAAAAAAACAGCAGTAGTCCTACGTACTGCTACATACGTTTCTCAGCACCGTCAAACAACAGTCCCCAAGGCCTCTTATCCTGAATGTTTTTGCTCCAGCTCTACTCTTGCACACCTGATCCAATTAAGGTGTCATGAAAATGTGAAGCCCTTGATTGGATCAGGTGTGCAAGAACAGGGCAGCTGGGGCAAAAACCTGCAGGACAGGTGGGCCTTCAGTATTGGGTTGAGAAACACTGGGTGCGTTCCAATACCCATACTTCCATACTATTTAGTATGCCAGAAAAAGATTTAGCATGTCCCAATTCATGCATGTCAATGCAGTATGCCAGAAAATACCCGGATGCCCTACTACATCCGGTCGAATTTTGCAGTATGCAGGCCAGCATGCTTTTTTGGCTATTCTGACCCACAATCCTCTGCGCAGCGGAAGACACGTCACTTCGACTGAGCCGCATGCTGAGCCGCCAGAGAGAGAAAAAAACAAAACAAACAAACTGCAACCGTATTACTGCGACGGATATATAAGCAAGAGGGTCAAAGTTCAAGACGCAATGTGATGACGAAATAGTATGTCCCAATTGTCTGCCTACTACATGCACAGTACATACTTTCTAAGGGCAGATGTAGTACGTAGTGTAGTAAAAAGAAAAAGTATGCGATTTGGAACGCAGGGACTGTCCTAAATTATGTTCTATCAGTTGAATTGACTACAGGTGTGCTCAAACCAACTACGGTAGTAGAGATATTTCAAGGACATTCAAAGGAATTTGGATGCACCTTAACTCACTTGAAATATCACTGAAAAGGGGTTGAATACTAACTGGCTCAGAACATTTCAGCTTTCCATTTTTATTAATTTGGAGAAAAAAAAGGTAAATTAAAAAAATCCACTACATCCTAATTTTATCCATTTTGAATCCAGGTTGTAACACCAGCAAATACAGAAACAGTCAAGGGGGCTGAATGCTTCGAGCCGAAGGCCAAGAAGCCTTGGTGGTGGAGGTTGTTTCACCGCAAGGTAAGTTTCACACAAAGTGCCGGCGCTTAACTAGATTTTTAATAGTATGAAGATTTTAGATTCGAACTTGAAAGTTGTGAATCAGAGCGCCGTACAAAAATGTATTTTATCGTTTATTAGTCTGTTGCTGCTGCCTCTGCTATATTTAACCGTGTGTTTCTTTCCTCCCAACAGAAAAAGAAGAATAAGGCTCCAGCAGATGCTGAGGCCAAAAAAGAGCGGCCCGCCTCCCTGACACAGAGGGATGAGACGGTTGAATCCACTTGTCCCAACAAAGTGGAGGAAGCCACCAGCAGCAGCCTTGTTCAGGAGGAGTCCACCTCCACTAAGCAGCCGGACAAGATGGCTGACACCTCAGTGGAAACCACCACTCCTGAGGTGGGACGTCCAGTCCCCATACGGAGGCTCTCAAAGAAGCAGCTCGTCCGCCTCGGGTAAGCACACACACACACACACAATGAATGTTCATTTGCATGCACATTTACACATAAGATAAAAGCTGTAACAAGACATTAATCCATGCAATACCAGTAAAACATAGAGGGAAGAAAATGAGCTCCAGTTTGTGATTTGTCATTGAAGAACATATGATGTTATTGTGTCGTCTGACTTGTGTTTGTGTCTAAGGTTCCCCAACCTGGCACAGACCTGCTACATGAACTCCAACCTGCAGAGCCTCCTGACCCTGAAACCGTTTCAGGAGATCAGCTGCCAATGCGCGGCTTGGAGTTCGCTCCCTGCTGCTGAAGTGATCAGGTACACACACACACACACACACACACACACACACACACACACACACACACACACACACACACACACAGCTTCCCTACTCTGCAGTGACACACACAATCACTTGTAAGTTCCTCCACTGACTTGCAGCTCAAAAAGAAATACTGGAATACTAAAACAAAAGTCTCTCTTCTCTTCCATTCTCTCCTCTCCTCTGTTCCTTTGCTCTTTCTCTCCAGAGGGTTTGTGGATGTTGGAATGTCCCATTCCTCCGACAGCGTGCGCCACAAACACAAAGTCCTCAAATCCTTCAAGAGGACAGTCTCCACTCACGCCATCAAGTTTGGAGACAAAGAGTAAAAAGCAGCAGCATGCAGATCTTAAATTATGTTTTTTTATTTCACCACCTGCTGATACTGTCTCCTCCATGTGTTGATTTCTCTGTTTGTTTCTGTGTGTGTGTGTGTGTGTGTGTGTGTGTGTGTGTGTGTGTGTATTCAGGACGCTCACGAGTTCCTCACCTGCGTCTTGGACCTGATCAGGTCTGCATCTCCAATGCTGCAGGGAATCGTGGCAGAGATGGGTGGAACTTACACCTGCCCAGTGGAGGCCCACCTGGCCTTTAACATGCAGAGTGCCAGGACCTGCAAGGGGTGAGACTACACAGCAACACACATCACACACATGTTTCTGCCTGCTGGGACGTCATGGTGGGCTAAAGACTCCCATAGGTGACCATTGTTGTAGTTTCAGCCTGTCAGGATTCAGTTAGGACCCCACCACACTGTCGGGATTCAGTTAGGACCCCATCACAGAGACATTTGAAATGCAGGACAGCCTTCAACACTACAATACAGATCTGACTTGAATCATTTTGTTTTGTGATTGTACAGTATAACTGTCAGTTATGTCAGTTTGTGCATTATTCCCCTACGGTTCAGATGTACTAACTTGTAGTAATCTTGATAACAAAACATGTGATTCTCGTCAAGATCCGTCAAGCAGGAGGACTTGTCTTTAACTGTATTTTTATGTGTATTGCCCCTTTACTGTGTAGATGTGGTGTGCAGTCCTTGAAAGTGGAGGACTTCACCATCCTGTCCGTGGACCTGGTGCCTGGAGGCTCAGTGGGACACGCGCTGCAGCGATACCTGACGGTAAGTGGCATTAGGATCGTCTGATGTGACGCCCCATGTAGCACTTAACACTTCAAATACTACAAACTGATCTGATTGGATGGATTTCAGTGAATCTGTAGCGAGGGAGCCAATCAAGACCATGCCCAGTTGTGATGCCTTTACTGGGATCAGTCCAAAACTGCCTGGAAAATCAAATTCTAACAATGACTTTATTAAACATTTTTGATCATATATGTGAAAAATAGTAAATTTTGAATTTCTATAATATGGGACCTTTAAACATTTTAGTGTGAGTTCAACCCCCCACTTCCTACTAACCCACCACCAATGGTACCCCTAACTCCAAAAGGGGTTGTGTGTGTGTGTTGGTGCAAGTGTATGGGTATGTTAGTCATTTTGATTTGTTGCCATTCATGCAAATCTCTCTCTCTCTCTGCTGCAGGAGCAGGAGTTGGAGTATCACTGTGAGTGTGGAGCAGACACATCTGGCCAGCAGTGCTCCTTTTTGACCATGCCAAGGTGAGTGACATGGGTCCAAAATCACAGAACCTATCCTTTAAGCAGTTTGTTCGACTCTTTTGTTTCACCATCTTGTCTCCCCTCCCCTTAAGATGTCCCATGTAACAGTGTGTCCCGTCCTCTCAGGCCATTACATCAGCGACGGGGCCTATTCAGAGGGACAGGCAGGCGACGGGACAGGCCGCTGGCTCTTCTACGACGATGAGCGGGTCAAAGAGACGACCAGCGCGTCTGTCTGTGACCGGCGGAAGGAAACAGCCTACATCCTCTTCTACGAAAAACAGGTAAGAGCACAGCACCATTATGTCCTGCACTAAAGACACACAGACAATGTATACGATGAGGAAGAGACAGAAAGAGAAGCACCACAAACACTGATGTTCTTTGCCAATTTCCCCAGACTGTAAGCCCACACACATCTCACAGTCCACGTGATTTCATGGTCAGATTCAAGTTCAGAAAAGGATTCTGGATGTCACCCATCTAATGTTGATGAAATCTACTAATCCTGTACTTATCTGTGTTGTCTGTGTTCTCAGCAGTAGAAGAGGCGGAGGTCGGTGGGACGGTCCTTCCTGGACCTGAACCCACCATGACCCAAACACTGTGCTTCAGGCCCCACAAGAGGACCTACAAGAAGGACCGCAGGTAAGTATAGTTTCTCTCTGTCCGTCTCTCTCTGAAATCCACTAATACTGTACGTAAGTGTGTTGGCTGTGTTCTCAGCAGTAGATGAGGCGGAGGTCGTGGGAGAGTCCTTCACATCCAGTGACCCGGCGGCAAGAGCCTGGACTTGAACCCACCATGACCCAAATGTTGCACTTCAGGCCCTGCAAGAGGACCTAGAAGAAGGGCCACAGGTAAATATAGTTTTTCTCTCTCTCCGTCTCCCTCTGTCTTCCCTCTGCAGGCGATGAAGGTGGAGGTGAAGCTGGAGATCGAGGTGGAGAAAGAGGACGGACTACCTGCGTGTCCAGCGACCTGGCGCCAAGAGCCTGGACCTGGACCCACCAAACACTGTGCTTCAGGCCCCGCAAGAGGACCTAGACGAAGGGCCGCAGGTAAGTATAGTTTCTCTCTCTCCGTCTCCCTCTGTCTTCCCTCTGCAGGTGATGAAGGTGGAGGTGAAGTTGGAGATCGAGGTGGAGAAAGAGGACGGACTACCTGCGTGTCCAGTGGGCCGGTGATGACAGGATGGAGCACCCGGATGCCACCTTGCCCATAGGAGGATGGGTTTCCCCCAGAGAGCCTGGTTCCTCCCAAGGTTTCTTCCTCTCAGAGGGAGTTTTTCCTTGCCGCTGTTGCCTCTGGCTTTACAACAGACTCATCTCATCACCTCCAGGTAGATCATTTCCTCATGGAATTTCCCATTGGCTTTTCATGCTTATGAACAAGGAAAGTACTCGCGCACAGTATGACAACCAACACAGGGACTGAAAAATTTAGACGAAAATCCCTTTCAATCTTCCTCCTCCTCCTCCTCAATCTTCCCTCTAAGTTCTTCTCTTCAGTTCTATTCCTCCCTCATCCTCCTCCATCATCTCCTCACACTTCCTCTTCAAGCCTGCTTCTCCTCTTCAATCTTCCCTCTCTCCTCCTCGTCCCTCTCCATCCTCCTTCTCACTCATCCTTGTCCGTCCCACTCCTCTGGAAGGGTTAGAAGGACGATGTTTTCCATCCCTGTGTCGGTCGTCATACAGTTTGCTAACCCTTCATTTTACAGGTCCCTAACAACGTTTGAACAATTCCTAATTAGACGTTAACAAAAAAAGACTTTTAATTACTAACAACATATGAACTGTTCATTAACAAAAAAAAAAATTATACAACAACATATTTGCGTCCATATGTATTTACATAGTACCGGACCTGTAAAATGAAGCAGGTCTATTTTCTAGAATTCAATAGTAATTTACAGGTCCCGTACCATGTAAATACCAAATAGCTAGGACTTTTCAATGCAATATGGTTTTAATAGAATAAAAACTTGGTAAGAGCATCAAGCCCGGGGCAGGAGCCGGACCCTTCAGCTGACCTCTACCCGGATTTGAAGCCCCAAATTCGGCCTCCGGGAGTCACCGCTACATCCAGGTTGACTAGTTTATACGGCCGGATTTACAAGTTCCAGCCCGGGGCAGGCCCCCGACCCTCCAGCCTGTCTCTACCCGAATTTCAAGCCCCAAATTCAGCCTCCAGGACCCAGGACAGCCCCCCCACCCCACCATCAGTGATCGATACATAAGGTTTAAGGTTACATTGTTATGATACATATATAACATTCTAACAGGAACCTCAGTACCAGCCGAATACCCCGCCTCCCCTGCCTCCATCCTGGGGGAAACAAGCTCCTGCTGGCTGGCCCACTCACAGGGCTGGCTTCGCCAGAGAAAAACTCACGGAACCTCAACAATCTGGCTTCCTCAGACTCACAAGGCCGACTTCGTGAGAAAAAAACGCACAGAACCTTAACAATCTGGCTTCATTAGTTAGATTGACAAGGCTGACTTTGCGAGAAATAAATGCACAGAACCTCAACAATCTGGCTTTCCTAAGGAGTTAAAGTAGCAATGTAATAAACCCGACATAGATTGCACCCCCCCACCCTCCCTCCCTCCTGGGGGAAACGAGTTGTTCAAGAATAACTGATCCGAAAGTTGACACTGTCAAATTTTCGATCATTTTTTTGAATGGGAGTCTATGGCAGCTATACCAAAGGAAGACGCTAGGGGCGCCAAACATATGAAGATGGCTGATGAAAGCGGAGTGGAAAGCATGGGTGTCAACGCTAGTGTAATGTGTGGGTCACATCATCCTAATAAGTAAGTCAACTGTCGGCCTACTGTTTCTTAGCACTGATGATGAGAGATCTGGATGTGAATCTAATGCATGTTTCCTTCATGGATATACATCTGCAGAGAATATGACATTTCCACACCACTGGATGCTACTGACATCAAAAAACAACTGACAAGCAACTGAATGGTCAAAGTCTTTCCTACATGGGGAACTAACGCCCTCTATTGCCAGAACAGCCTGTTTTCATATGCAGAGGTTTTGTGTTTGACTGCAGCTCTACTGTATGTGCTGCTGCTTTCCTTGAAAAAGTGATGTTTATATATAAAGATTATAGGTCTCAGGATGAGAGACTGTGAAAACAGGAGAAAAACAAGACAGCAGACGCCTGTGGCTTCTCCGTAGAGTCTTCTCATCTTATTTATTAAACATTTGTCAATTACCAATAGTGTCTCAAGTATTTCATTTCTCACATTTACTGTTTGTTCATTTATCATGTTCTTTAAATCATGCACAAGTCTTTTGAAAAGTATCAAAAAGGCAATGAAATCAATCAATCCATACATAAATATAAAAAATAAACTAAAACTTACATTTATTCATGTAAAACAACATTCTGCATATTACCATTTTAGTGTGTCATCCGCATGCTACATTAAAACTATTACCAACCACAAATCACTTATTAGCATTAAGCTACAAAACACATATACGTCCCTATTGTAGTAGGCTACTTGACCCTATTGCTATTAACTTTTACATAACAAGCAAATCAATCTAACACTAAATAAACTGGGCTAGCATGGGTTAAGTACTTTCATGAATATTATCAATGCTTTACCCATTTCTGAACGTCTGTCTACAACGAAAATAAGATGAGCAGGATCCAAACATTTATGAACAAATAAAATACACGGCTGCCATTTTGCTAGCAACATTCAATGGTACTGTAGCTTGTCCTTTACAACCGTCTCTAAACTCGATTCTGCTGCTATGCACACTTGTTTCAACACAAGGAAAATTAGAAATTGTAAGTCATGGGATAACTTTTGATATATTTTATGTACTTTTACAACACACCAACCTGTGAAAAACAAGACAGCCGTCTCATCTGTATCAGGCGCTACCTTGCACCTTGTAACAGGACCAAGTTCAATAAAGGTTAAATGAATTACATAATTAGTTTTGCTCAAGTAGACAACTTGAAAATGAAATGTCATACCAGATCAGTACCATGTGTGTTAAATGGGGTTTCAGCATTATTAGGAATTACAGTTAAGGACAAAATGCCAGCTTTTTGGGTTGATAAATTATAAGAGGACAAAAATATCAAGCCTTGTAGATCATAACTATTTGAAACATGGATTGTGAAATACAATGACTATAACTGAAAATGTTCCAAGCACACACACATTCAAAAAAGAGGAGGTTTTTAAATTCTCTGTGCTTTACCTTAATCTTAACTTAAACAATTGGTTTTGGTTTGATTAAGACATTTTTTTGGATGAATTACCACACAGTTATCAGTTAAATAATTCCACTAACGTCACTTAAATACCACAGGTAATAAAGTTACCCAACATTAAAGTTTATAGGGCAATGGAAGACGCATGTAAAGTAACCTAAGAGAATGGGACTCGGTGCAAACTAGTAAAATACATAGTGAAGTAGTATAATATATAATAATACAATTATAATAATAAGATAATAAATAGTGACGACCGAATTTATGAATGAGAGTGAATTTGCATATGTATGGTACACACTGGAGCAGAGCGGAGTAAAATAGACCTCGTAAGTTGTATGTCAGCTTTTCCCAAATATGGCTCACAGTTCCATAGCGATTTCTCCATGGGGAAAATGAATGGGGTTTCACATAATAGTCTACGTTTAATGCAGATGAATGAAGATGTTCCAAGTTTTTACCTTTTTTTTTTTTTTTAATAATCAGTTCTTTTGGGAGGCAAAGGATCAGCATTGTTGTTGTGCCTCCTGTCAGTACTTTTTTGCAGGAAAGCTAATGATCCTAAAACAACCAATTAAAAGACTCTTTTCTGTTTCATATACCAATGGTATTATTCACTCTGATGATTAGTTTTATCTACAATATAAAACGTGGAAATCAAAGATATGCAACCGATTTAATAAGCATGGTGGTGTAGGTGCTCAGATGAGAGAGAGACAGAGTTAGAGAGGAAGAAAAGATGCGATCATGGCTAGAAGGTATACGTATTTTGTCAAACTCACGTTGGCGCTGGTGCTCTGTTGACTGCAAGGAGGTGACTGTTGTTAGGTACACTAACCACAAAAATGTCACACAGCGGCCACAGTTTCTGAAGTTTTTTGGAATTTAACATTTTTTCACAACAAAGTAAAACCGGATTACTCTTCTCTTTGCTGACAGGTTATTCTCTGTGAATGACTCCACAATTGGCCAATTGTCTAGTTTCTGATTCTTATGGAGAGCCACAAAATGTGTATGTATGTGATAAAATATATATTTAGTAAGTACAATACTTATGTAAAAGTACATAAAAAAGCTACTCAACTACAGTAACGGGAGTAAATGTAATACTTCCACCCAATTGCTAGTAAAGTGATGTATATTATTAATACAACAAAAGAGCGTTGCATGGGTTCTTCTGTGTTTTCAATGGACAAACATGTATGACAGCTGCTCTTCGGAAAGGGCACTAAACAAAAATAACATCTGTCCGAAGATCCGAAGATAGAGTGAATAAAGGCTTTTTCATTTTTTTTGGCTAATCAGAGTGCCTCTATGCTTTTTATTATATTCTGTGCGATTGCCTACAGCAACATCGTCAGACAGCTGCTTCACTACACAGAGCGACATAGACCAGCTCTCGCGAGAGACACATCTCCTTAACAAAATGCGGATACCTTCTAGCTATGACCAAGGTATGCCCGGGGTAGACCTACACTACCGCCACCAGCGGGTGACACAAATTATATGCACTTTAGTGTTTAGCTTGTTGCTAGCAGAAATACTGCTTAGACTAGAAAACGGTTACAGAAATCAACTGATCCAGTGCCATTAGAGACATAAATATATACGACGGACTTTGAAAATCCTGCATTAAACCTGCAATAAGCAATTTCAGACCCTGTGACCAGTCCTGAAACTAACGTGTGCTACGTGGAGATTTCCATGAGACGTAATGATAGAAACAAATAGCCACACACGCAGACCAGCTATATTGTAATATAGCTAATGGCTGAATCGATAAACCGAGCGAGTAAACGTTTTCAACTAGTAAACTTATACCTACCTCTTCACTTGTCATTGTGGGACATGTAACCTTCAGTGGGAGAAAAATCTGGCAAAGCGAGACTGGTAACCAGCGATATTTCGTAGGTACGTTATTTTAGCCATTAGCCTTTATGCACGGTTTGTCCATAAGGGCTGCCGCCCAGTAGCTTTGCTGTGTGTGTTTACAAAATGTGTTGAGGTTTCTATTACACTCTAGTGGTCAGAAAAAAATTGCTTAGTGAGGCTTTAAACGTAGACTGTGACAGAGAAGAAATGTGAAACCCCATTCATTTTCCCTATGGAGAAATCACTATGGAACTGGAATTCCATATTTGGGCTTGTGGGCATCTGACTTGCGCGGTCTATACGGGTAAACAGGAGCAGCCCCCATGGGTCAGGTCTCAGCCTTGCTGCCAATTTGACATTGTGGCCAATGGTGGTAAAATTCACCTGCGGCCCAAAAAGCGTTTTTCCCATAGACGGCCATTGTAAAAGACTGTAAGAAGATACCTACAACGCCACACAAGAGAGCCGTATAAAAGGCTATTTTTTGTGAGTACGAGCAAAGCACGTGCCTCTGAGCTCTGCCTCGGAACGAGCGTCGTGCTTCCACTGCTGCTCCGTCTGTCAGCAGTGTTCGTACAGTTCCGGCTTCGCTTTTATTAAGATATTAAAGTGGATACAGACAACTTTTCAACTTTCCCCCCGTTGTCCCCCCCCCCAGCGCTTCCAAGTGGTATTGTTGTTTGCGCCGCTGTCGCAAAGACAACCAGATCTCTTTCTGTTAGAGCCTAGCTCCGTGCAATAGAACAAACCATCTGCTTATCAACTCCTTGATCATAACACAATATAGTAACTTTCACCACTGCTCATTTTAGAAAGGCCACTGCAAGAAAACGTGTTCTTTGTTTAGATTATCAAACGGACAACGCTAGCAGCAAGAAACAAACATAGTTAGATGTCTGTTTCTTTTGTTCCAGAAACAAACATAGGTGTTTGTTTCTGGCTGGTCCTGGCTTCCTTGTAGCTACTGGTTCGTTTTCTGGCTGCTAGCGGTATCGTTAGCAACATGGCTAACGCTACCGCAACCAATAGCTACTGGGGAAAACTATCCTATCCTCTTTTGGTTGCGCAACGGATGACGCACTTCCTTTGTGCCGTAAATCGAGCCTTCATTCTCCCGGGAGATCGTACCCGGTGGCAGACAGAATTGCATAGTGAAAGCGAGGCTTATAGGGAACCAATCTAAACGCCGATGGTGTCATTATTCTATAGCCATTACACTGTGCAATCAACATTTACTTCATAATGATAAGTTAAAGCAAAAAAGTTGTCTATAGGGTCTTTAACATGAGTAGCACACCGGTATTTAATATGTACAGATAAGAATAGATCACCGAAAACAGAGGTTTGGGATTAGGTGTGTTTTCTGTGCTTGTTCATGACATGGATATGTAGAGCGGAAGCTTGTTTTTGCCTACTTGACATGTATTCCACAGGTCTGGCGAACTCAACTAGTCTGTTTTGTATTTCTTTTTTTTTATGTATGTATTTTTATGTATTTTTGTATTTCATTGTGAATTAACTTTATGTTCTTTTTATTTTTTAAATGATTTTACCCTGTACGCCATTTCTAATTCAATTTCATGACAGTTGCTGTATGGTTAACCTGCTTGCATGGTAGTGACTGTGGGTCTAGCTGCCAATTTCTAAACAGAAGTGTTTGTGGCTGCTGTGTTGGAAAGTGTACCAGGTCGACATTTAGCTTTGACAGACTCCTGATAAACTGACTGTATGATGTCATCTTGTCAAACTACCATAGCAAAGTGCTGTAAATGCTTGTACAAGAACACAGGGCCAACTCATGATTTTCATTACCTGCTTCTGCTAAGTAAAATAGCAAGGAACTGAAGCATTAATGTCAGACTGTAAACTCAGATTCGATTGAATTAATTCAGAGTCCGCCTCTTTGAGTCGAAGATAACAGCTCCATCTTATACATAACTTTCTAAATCCTCTTACAAAAGTTGAATAGGCTATTTACAATTTAAAAAAATCTAGATCTACATGTTGACATTGAACGAACAAGTAAGTATTGAGGGGCAGAAGAATATGAACTGTAGAGATTCCTTCTCTCTGCTCTGCTCTGCTGACACAGCTGCCTCTCCTTTTGGGCCGGGCCAAGACCACAGAACTAGTAGGAACAACCGTAATGTTGAGGAAACAAACTGGATAGTACGACAGCATTTTAGGGCCACTGTAAAGACAAAAAAAAAAACAACACACACACACACACACAGAAGAAACCACGTCAACATCGGTGGGGTAGTGATACTATAAGACAGCTACAGTAGAAGATAGTAGAGTTGTAGTAGAAGAGAACAGTCATAGTACAAGACATCTGCCATAGAAGGTATTAATCAATACAAGAATGCAGAAGTAGCCTAATAATCTCCCCAGTTAACCGTTAACCAGTTAAAGAGGGTCGATGAGAGGAGTTTTGCCAAGAGAAGATAACCAAAAACTGATATCTCTTGTAGGAATCATAGGTATAAATGCATCTTTAAGACCAGGGGTTAAAGTGGGCCGGATTCGATTAATAAATAAATAAATCTGATTGGCAGTTTCATACATAATAATGTCAAGCGAGTTCACAGGGCTGCCAACTCTCACGCACTGAACGTGAGACTCACGCAATTGACTTTTATCACACGCTCTCATGCCACAAGTCCATTTTCTCACGCAGTGAAAAACAAATTCATAAACGTTGCGTCGCGAAGACAGAGCAGCACCGTGCAGCAGAGAGTTATTCAGACCATCTGAATAGCGAGAAATACACACAAATCTATTGTAATTTATTCCCATGCATGGTGGTCAGAGTAATCTCAGTCAGCGGCTCTTCTGCGTCTCTCCCTCTCCTCTCGCGTCGTGGACAGGCAGGCAGGAGTGAGAGTGAGTTACCATGGTTACGGGGACGCTCTGTGTCTGTCGCTGTGAAACTTTCTCGCGATTCCCAATAATAGGTTTTTAGGTTAGTATGCCTATGCAAAATCATGAATGTACCTCAATGCTGAAATCTAGTAATATAACACAATTTTACATTTTTGGTTAATATTATACAGGGTTGCTGTTTCTTGACTTAAAGTCCCACTGAAACGGAAGTTAGGAGGTCTTTAGCTTCTGTACTGTGACGTATTTCCCAGTGAAACTGAATATTTGAGCGGTGTACAGTTACAAGAGGGATTTAAATCAAATCCTTCGCATTTGATTGGACCGCTAAACAGTGGGCGGGGCCTAGAGTTTAGCGTGATATGGAGCTACAGAGAGAAACGGAGCTACAGAGGACTGTTGGCTCCACACACACCTCCCTCACCTGTTGTTAGATCAGGAGGAGGACAAGGGAGAGATGAATGAATTAGACCTCAGCGACATTGTTTTGGAAATGAAAACAAAGTTTTTGCCCACTGATATCCAAACACAGATCTCTTCCTATCTCTCTCCATATTGCTCTGTCAGCTACTACGACCCAGAAACGGTGAAGTGCGGTTTTATATGACCGGTGTGGCTAGCTAGAGGTTGAAGAATGATTGATGGGTGGATGTCATGATATTATTGGTTGAAATTGGTTGGTTCATGCTTACGTAAGCACACAGCGTATTTTGTTTTACAGGAAGAAAACATGATTGGATTTTGATATAAGAATACAAAGAAATAGATTTTTTTTGGCATATATTGTTAAATAGGTGCACAATATGACCGGGGATGTGAGGTTAGGAAGAGGTTAGGTGGTGTAGAAATGCAGGAAATTTGTTTTAAAGGGTAACTAAACCCCAAAACCACTTTTTTCAGCTGAAAACTGCTGTATTTGGGTATTTAGTAGTGTTGTTGATGGATTCAGGTCCAAATTCTAACCCTAATCCTCTACTGGTTGAAACCCAGCTATTACAATTGAATTTTGCTATTGGCTATTTTTTGTTTAAAATGTGACACATATACCCTTTAATGCCCATGCAAAGTCTAAACACACCGATGTATTTGCCACAGTCAGAAGTACCTACTGTCTGTTCTACTGCAGGTTTGTCCGACCTCCCAGAAGTCATAGGCTCCTGTTGTTTTTTTTAAATCCATTAAAAACTGCTCAGAGACATAATGCTGCATTGACGAATGTAATCCATCATTTCAAATAACACATGTATTTTATTGTTTAACACAACTCAATCATTGCAGCTGCAATCGTATCAAAAGTAGTTCCATTCTACCTAAGAGGAGATTCACCACTCTGGTTACTTTCAATGTTACATCTGGATTATGAGCGCCCCCTGGCACAGTATGTGTAAATCAGTAAAAAATGATTAGATGTGAATGGAGCTACATAGCTGAAGCTTTTTGCAGACTGTGTGATTGTAACCGTCTTTTGCGTTCACTTTATGTCGGACTGTGTAATTGGAGAGAAGTAAAATCTTTACTGTCAGACTGTAGGCTACATATTGAGGCCATTCCACGGATTGGCTGTCCTTGATCTTGTCCCACTGAATGAACAAAGAATGCTAACCATCTTTGAAGACAATTTCCCAGATGTGAAAAATGTGTCAGGGACAGAATTAAGATGGACAAAATGGCACAGTCTGCAAAGCTGTTGTTTTTTCAGTTCAATTCAGTTCGAGCATCTCCTAATACCATAGCTTGCATGACCACTTACTGACCATTTTCAGAGATTTTTTTTTTTTCGCTTATTGGCCAAGCGGTCTCAAATTCAAAAATCAACATGGAGGTGTTGTTTGTGGTGGTATTGCGGCTCCAGTAGCACCTTTGGCCGACCGGGCCAATCTGAGAGTGGTTTTCCTTCTGCTGCACCCGCTCTGATTCTGCCTTGTCACTGCCACCAGTGTGCAGTAATGGAAAAAGTTAAATAGTCCCCATTAAATGTAATAATTAGCTGCTGATGATAACAATAATCAAACAAAGCTTTTGAACAGAATAAATATAGAATACATGTATACATGTAATAATACATGTATATATACTTTTGAAACACTCAATATTGTATTATATAATATTTTAAGATTATGTCTCATTGATGCACCATCATAGTGCACTAGGTTGTAAATTCAGCATATTAAAAAGCAATGAATAAAATAATATACAACCAACAAAGTAATATGTAGATTTTTTTTTTTTATTATTTTGAAGAGGGAAACAGATGGAGGTAGATGGTTCTATGATATTAATCTACACTGTATTATCATCCTCTTTTTGTTTTATGCCAGATGTGTAGGACAGAAGTTTCCAGAGTCCTCTGAAAATCTTCTGATACCGTTCTGTTTTTTTATTTCTCTGGCTGTGGGTTTGAACAGTGACTTCAGCTTAGTGGTCTTACTGTTCAGGGTCAGGCATGAAGGATAGATATTTCCAGAAGAATCTCCTGACACCCTTCTTCTTCTTTGCCCTCTTGGTTTTATCACTGAAGGCCGAAGCATCGTCCTCTTCCGTCTGTTTTCTCCCTCTGGCTGGGAGCTTGAACAGTGACGTCCCAAGCGAAGTCTTCAGCAAAGTAAACTTCAGCATAGCGGTCGTCCTGTTTGATGTCAGGTGTGCAGGTGAGAGATTTCCAGAGGCCTCTGAAAAATCTCCTGACACCCTTCTTTTTTGCCCTCTTGCCGTGGGCTTCATCACTGATGTATCAGGCGTGCAGGTCAGAAATTTCCAGAGTCCTCTGAAAAATCTTCTGATAACCTTCTTTTTCTTTGACTTCCTTTTGAAGTCTGAAGCATCATCCTCTTCCTGTTTGATACAAGTCTTTTTTTTCACCCTCTTGCTGTGGGTTTTCCAGAGTCCTCCGGAAAACCTTGTGCTACCCTTCTCTTTTTTTGCCCTTGGCTTTTTCACTTGGCTGTCATCCAACTCAACTGCCTTGCTGTTGGTTTTGCCCAGGCAGTTTGTGGCCACGTTGCTTAGAGGAAGGTCAGGGGTATCAGACACCTTGCTGTCCATAGTGGCATCTGCCACCTCATTAGTTGGAGCCAAGTTGTCTGAGGCCATAAGAGACTTCTTCTCCATCAAATCCATGCTGGCCTCGGGTTTTTCAGTGGCAGCCCTGAGTTTGTTTGCCAACTCAGTGAGGGCAGACTCGGAGTCCTTATCCAGAATGTCCTCATTAACAGTTGTTACAGCAGACGTCGAGGCAGCCTCATGCTCACTTTCTGGGGTCAGATCATCTTCAACCGTAACGATGTCAGCCTGGTACCGGTGGCCTGAGAGGTACGGGAGACCTGGGGGGTACGCAAGGCCTGGGTTGTACATGGGGCCTGGGTGGTACCGGCGGCCTGAGAGGTACGGGAGAACTGGGTGGTACAAGTGGCCTGAGAGGTACAGGAGACCTGGGTGGTACGTGAGGCCTGGGTGGTACGTGAGGCCTGGGTGGTACGGGAGGCACGGGATGGCTGGGGTGCACAGGAAAGTACAGCAACGAACAACTTATCCCAAAGTGCCGATCCGAAGTTGGATGGATTTGCATCTTCCAGCATATCCCTTACTGTCATAAAGTCAGTTGACAACATCCAGAGTGCATTCTCAAGGTTGAGATGCAGCGTGGCCTCTTTTGGATTGTCGGTGAAGCGCAGATCTGGATTGGTGACCTTGACCTTGTTGATCAGCTTGAGTAGCCGACTCCAGACTACCTTGCGTTCTGCCCGACAGCTGTATCGCTGGTCATCTTCCTGTAAGAGTGTCCCCTTGAGGACCCTCCTTACGGAGTCCTTGCTCAGTATGAGCGTCTGGAAGAAGAGAAGAGGAAAAGAAGAATAATGGTTAATTGTAACACAGTGTAAACAGAGTAGAGGCCAGTAGAGACTGACAGGCTTCTCAGCAATAGTCTCATGATAAACACAGGATCTTTAACTAGGGGAGTGATTACATTTTTACACTTTACAGTTTCATTCCTTTTTTTTCTCCCAACCCAGTAATTTTGGGAGTGTACGGAAATTGTGCTAATGTCTGAAAATGATAATAATATTTTATTGATGTTCAACTCCTCCTTTAATGAACAGACCTCTGAAAATCTGTGGGTTACCTTGATGAGGTAGGGGAGGACAGCCTTGTTGCTGACTTTTCTCCATCCCAGCTTCCTGATGTTGAAGGCTGCTATCCTCATGTTGACTGTGAAGAGAGAATTCATAAGAGTTTCAGGGGAAGAAAAATTGGGGACAAACGCAGAAAAAAAGGGGACAAAGGTAAGAAGTGAATGGATCACTACTAAAGTCTCCCCAAAGAAAAGTAAAGCGCTTTGGAAAATACGTCATATTCAAAACAGATAGAACTATTGTCATGAACTCTCTTAAACATCACTGTGCACAATTGCTTCTAGAGAAATTCACCAGGAAAAATTTGCTTTTAATATTACTAATTTATTGTGCGTAGTGGATGAGTTGGATAAAAGCAAGATATTAAAATTCATTTGCAGAGAAAATGAAGTTACAAGAATACTTTATAATGCCACATTTCTTCTTTTTTGTCTGATAGTCTGTTTTTGTTTGTTTTGTATGTTTTTGTGTGTTTATGGTATATTATTGTAAACAAAGTCAACAACACAGTTAATTAATACGGTAGACATAGCGTACGACCTAGCCAGCGCTTTGTGGGGTAACATTACACAAATCAATAATATAGCTAGAGTTAGCAAACAATTTCCCTACAATATCAAGTAGGCTAACGCTAAGTGTAAGAGAGTTAAAAATGCATTTTATTAATTTCTTTTTCCAATATGTATTTGTGAATTTTATTTATAATTTAATGATTCTGTTGAGTATTTGCATTGCGTCTTGCATTGCTGGGGGAGCAGATGTGCAGGAAGACCAGAAGGTAACTCATGTGTGTTGTATTGTCTTCTGCAGGAGAAAATAAATGCTGGAAACCAACCCTGTCAATCGTTCCTTTGCATGCCCTACCCACATCCGTTACATAAGCATTATTAACAAAGTTGCACAGCCTGTGTTAGCCTAGTAGCTAGCTACACCTTCGTAGTAGCTACTACACCATGACTGAAATTGCATTTACCAAATGTCTAAACACTGATAAATTGATTAAAAGTTACCTGAGCAATAGGGCTGGGTATCGTTTAAAAAATTACGATATCAGTACCAATACCAGTACCCTTAAAGTGATACCGATACCAATAGAGTACTTCATTCGATAACCTTTTTTTTACGTTTTGGTGGAATCGGCACGCTGAACTGCCAACTCCATCACATACACCGCGCTCGACTTCACCACCACAGATTGTATGGGTTGTAGCTGCTGCAGTAGTGGGCCAATCACACGTTGCATTAAATCGAACGCTTGCGGTGATTGGCTGCGAGCAAAACCATACAAATAGTCGTTTTTTTCTAGATCTGTGAACAAAAAGTATTGAATGCAGGTATCATTTGACTGGAGAAGTTTTGATACTACTGGGTTATTTTGGTCGATACCTTAAAGGTATCGAGTACCGATACCCAGCCCTACTGAGCAAGTATGTTACCTGTTAGCTGACAGTTACTCAAATGCTGGGAGCTGCTGGCAGCTGTCGGGACTCTGTCAGGAAGTGAACTGCTCCTCTTCTCTCCATGGTGTCAGGTCCATACTGCTGATAGTATATTTAGACTTTTTTCTCGAAATATTCTGACTTTATTCTTGAAATGTTACAACTTTATTCTCAACATGTTACAACTTTTTTTCTCCTAATCTTAGATTCTTTTTTGTTTTACAGTGGCCCTAAAATGCTGTTGTAGGATAGAAAATTTTAGAATGTCTCACAACACTCTGACTACCGAATCCACTCTCAGGACGTGATGCATTTTACGTTTACGTTTACGTTTTGTTTGGAATAAACAGAAGAAGAACTGGGTAGTTATCATAAGCAGTGATAGCCACCATGACTGAACAGACAAAGAAAATAAACTCAAACTTCATCAACAGAAAATCCAAGGAAAAAGACGTCACACCCACATTGTTTGATTGACAGGTGAATTTTAGTTGAAGCTCTAAAACCAAATCAGCGTCGCGCAGTCAAAATAAGGCCAAAACATTCCCTGGAGCTTGTTGTCTTGTAGTAATGCCTCCTATAAGCTGTGAGATGTTTCACTGTTGTCATCTCTTGCGTCACTAACTGACCCCAGACCAGCCTGGGCCAGCAGAGGCTTCCCAGAGGGACGACGCCCGCCCGCCTAAACATCTCTGACAGGCCTGGAGAGGCTTGTGGTAGGTCCAGCCATGCACCGTGGACCAGGGAGGAGTGCTCTCTCTCTCTCTCTCTCTCTCTCTCTATCTCTCTCTCTCTCTCTCGCTCTCTCTCTCTCTCATCATTGTGTTTGGCTAATACTTTTAGAGGACGTTTATTGATCACCAATCAACAAAAAACAAGCTGAGAGGTGAAGTACAGGGAAAGAGAGAGAGAGGGAGAAAAAGAGAGAGAGTGGTGGTGGCAATATTATTTACTCCCATGCTAATTGAGTTGAATTGAATTGAACTGAGACAGATCCAGAGATAAAATCACAGCAGCAGGATAGTAGAAGGACATTACATTATACTTTGCTTCAGCCACTTTAGTTTTAACAGACTATCCATAGTCAGTCATGTTCAAAAACACACACAGACACACACACAAATACACACGTACACACACAGTCCTGCACACACATGGACACACACACACGGATACACACATACAGACACACACACACATACGCACAGACATGTGCAGACACAGGCACACACAAAAACTGACATACACAAACAAGCACACAAAGACACACACACAGACACATGCACACATGCATACACACACACACAGACACACAAACACATGCCCAGTCTCGCAAACACGCACACGGATACATGCACACACAAACACAAGGACGCATGCACACATATATGCAAACACACACACACACACGCACACAAAGGACAAAAAGGAGAGTAAAAATCCTGATAATGATGTTAACACAAATTACATTACACAGTATCAGTATTCAACATATTCCCATGATGTCACATAGCCTATTGGTGCTTTACCATCTACACAGCTCATTAGCTGTAGTTGGCATTTGATTATAATCACCTATTAATTTACAGTATTACAATCACCTGTTATTTTCCTACTAAGATGGCCATGTGGTGATGTAACAGAATACTATGAATACCCCCTAAATAAAAACCAATATAAAATTCCTATAGGCTAGATTCCTATAGGGGCTTGAAGTGTGTCTGTGGTGCCCAATCGTGAGTATCTATTGAAATTATTGTACTTGATATTTTTGTTATTGCCTACTATGGTATCACCGTAATATCCCTTTGATATTAGTGTAAAATTACTGTAGGGACTGTGATATTTATATGATATTTTATGACACATTGCCAATTTATCATTCCTCTCTCTCTCTCTCTCTCTCGCTCTCTATCTCTCACACACACACACACACACACACACCTGTAGGCCTGTAGATCCACTCATGGGGCAGGACAATGGAGCGCTGACATGGAAACTTCCAAAGCACTCCATATATTTATAGAGCTGACATTATCTGAGTAACTGCTGGCAGTGCTTGATGGCCTTACTCTACACAGGTCTCTTAGCACTCAGTAAAACACACCCACTGACCCTGTGGTGTATTCACAGCACAGTGACACTAGGCCTGCTCATGAATTGTTGTTTTTTTTCCTCATTTATAGCGTTGATCATGTGTGCTGGACCTCTACATTTAAACTGCATAATCATACTAGTCATTTTTATTCACTGCTCAATATAGCCAACTGATGGAGAATATGTTTATCAGGGTTCACACTGATTCTGAAATTTGTGGAATATCATGGAATTTTGAGAGGTGTATTCCAGGAAAATACAGGGAATTTCAGGGAATATCAAGGGATTTTGTAAATGTGTCACTGTACAGGAATATACTAGAATGTATTTTACCACTTGGATCACACATTCATTGCATTAAATTTTGTTGGGTTTTCAGCCCAACTGTAGTACATAGTAGACTATTTACCCCAATCAAACCATGAAGGAATATTATTTTCAGATCCTGGAAGCACTGACTTAAGTTATGGAAAGTCATGGAAATGTCATGGAAGTTTATATCAGGACCACAGCGGGAACCCTGGTTTACTATAACACATTAAATCTCTATCAGTGCATCTCTCATCTCTCCACTCTCCTCTCGTAATGATTTACAATAACGAAATGGCTACCGATGTGAAAAATATGTAAATTGTTCTTTCTGATTAACATGTCAACCAGCATGCAGTCTGTCCAGCACCGCCGAGCCAGCAGCTGTTTACGGCAGGCATGTGGCACGTTACAATAACAGACCTCGGTGCCAAGGACAGTGCACAACAACAGGACTTTTCACTGTCAAAGGCCATTTTCAGATTTACTGCTCTGCAACAGCCAACTGCAGAGGATGACACATTGGATTGCACAATGACAAAGTGTTGGTACATACTTTACCGTTATGACTCAGAAATGTATTATTATCTTCTGTTTGGAGGCATAGTAAGCCAATAGTAATCAGATTAAGTTTTAGCAGGTAATCAGAAATATGCATAGGATTAACCCTCCTGACCTTGCAATGGTCAAATGTGGCAGAAGTGCATAGTTTTATTTATTTATTTATTTAAATAGCCTACAGAGGACACCTAGATATGTAATCAATGTGAAAAACATTCAAATATATCTACATGTTCTTAGGTTTTGTGCTCAAAGTTGGAATCAAGCATCTTTCAGCAGTAGATGTGAAGTGACAACTTGGCAGGGAGCATGTGTTCGTTGGCATAAAACGCAGCAGCTTGATTTTCTTACGCACTTCATAAACGCATTCCTCCCTGTCTTCAAATACATATATCTTGAACGGTAAGCAAACCATTGTCCAAGTAGCACTGGCTGTTAAAAAGCAATTGTTGCCAACAGCTGCAGTGTGTGTGTGTGTGTGTAATGAGGGTGGTGGTGGTGGGGGGGGGGGGGGCAGAGGGGGCAGCTGTCAGAGAAAGACAGACAAACCCTGTGCTTCCTACATGCCCTTATAAGGACGAATGTCCCCCAAAACCATGACCCATTTAAGACCGACCTGCTTATCCTGATAAAGCCTTGGCGATAAAGATAGGGCACTGCCAAAAAAGTGCTTCATTGACTTGAATGGAACTGTTGACAAAACACAGGACACCGTTTTCATCCAAAAACTAACTTTTGATGTTTCTACTTGCTACCTTTTACTCAGCAACGTGCCATACTTGCTCCTTCACAATACCTGCTTATTGAATGTGAGAGGCTCAATTGCAACTTATTTATATGAGTTAATGCTAACAAACCTGGAATGTACGTATTGTGAAAATCTAATGTGAAGCTTAGAATTGAAATGGCAGTCAAAGCATTACCAATCTATTAATGTGACAAACCACAAAGCGGTCCTATTTACTGTGTGTGTGTAGTTCTGTTTCATTTATTTGTTTTGTTGTCATTTTCTCAAAGTGTTGTTTTTAGTCTCCGGGGCCTAAAGTTTCATCTTGAAAACATAATCGATATTATGCTCTTGGGTCATTTGAAATTTATTTGTAATTTGTGACCCATGCAGACAGCAAGCAATTATTTAAACCGTCCTGTCCCAGTATTGTGGCCTTCATTGACTGTTGTTGGAGACCAGCAGAAGGCGAGGGAATCCTGAAGGATTGTGTCTACTGGCTATCTCTGCTGCTGCTGTGAAAAATGTCTATATATAGAAGCCTCACAGCAGCCAGTAGGACAACACTGAGTTCAAATATGCCCACACATAATCCACAAGTGTGGCACATCCAACTGCAACACAGGTTTGTCGCATGCCTTCAATGTCTTTCGCCTAGAGTCACCATCCTAAAGGGTCTTGAGATGATCATACAGGTTTCTGGTGGACTGAGATCATTGGGTCAAAGTTTTTACACACCCAACACCCAAAACCCTTTGTATACTGCAGGGAGAACAGTATCTATCAATGGTGACTCATGAGGAAATTCACTTAAATTTATTTTATAGTTATCACATTGCCAAGATACAAGATGTCAAGGAAGCCCAGATCTATCAGTCCCCCTCTTATGTAAACGCTGGGAATAGAAATAGACAAGTAGGTTAGTAGCGTCTCCCTCTGAGGTAGATTACGGCTCACGGCTACAAATGGAATATTTCAAAGTGTTGCGGATGGGGGGTCTTTACATTCTTATTGGGCCCGCAGGCTTCGGCTCCATTTAGAAAAAAGAGATTCCTGTGGCCTGATAGGGTCCCGGCAGAGGAGCGTGTGACGAATAAGGAGCCCGGGCTGCAGAGCGTCCACTGCAGCGACGTGTAGCCACTGGCACCTGTCACACTCCATTCCCCTAAAAGGAGAGAGCGGAGCCAATCAGAGCGCGGGGCTGCCCACGTCGCTGCCGGCACAGGCCGTCCCGGGGATCTGTCGTCCGGCGGAGGGGTCTGGACCTTAACTCCTGCCCCCCCCCTTGCTTTACAATCTTGCCTCTTCCAACCTCTCAGCTGTCTGGCATGTTTTTGCTCCCCACACCCCCCTCTCTCTCTCTCTGTCACACATGCCACGCCGCTGGCAAACGGACACAGGCATTATACTCCAGCGGACTGCAGCGAGAGCCCCTTAGACGGCTCCTTAACCAGATCGCTCAGACCGGCTCTAGGATTACCAACACACCCCCCCTACCCTCCCCACACCCCCAGCGCCCTGTTTGAGCTTAGTCATATTAGCACGTCTTTCAGGGACATGGAGGGCAGTATGAATGGAGGAGAGATGCTGCTAAGTATGAGGCAGGATTTTGAATTTATTTAGCCGATTTCTTGATGAGGTTTGCAGGGGAAAGGGTTTTCTAAGTGTCCCAAAGTGTCTGTAACTATGAATTGCAAGGGCAACAGTTCATTCTGAAAGACCTGATTGATAACACTCCAACCAGACATGTCGACAATCCAAAAAAAAAACACTCGGCACCCAAAAGGTCATGCACACAATATAGAATTTTAATGTCCGAACCACTACTTTATATTTGTCTTAAAAATGAATGTTACGTGTCGAGGAGATCTTGGCCCTCCTCAATGAATGTCAATAGGAGAACCATTCTAACTTTTCACCCCCCCCGCCCCCCCTTTGTATCATAAACAATTAGCATATGACCATCCGTCATAGCAATCATTTTCAAAACACTCCCCACTCTCCATTCCTTATTCCTGCCCCGGGCCATCCGTCTCCAAGGAGACATCACTCCACTTTGGTGGCGTCCCTTGCCACCCTGACACAGGATCCACTTTACTGAGCCATTTTACGAAGCAGCTCTTATTTGGGCTTGTGTGAACTCCTGAGCCCGCCCACCGGCCCCCAGCCTCAGGACGCTGGGGCATATTTAAGGACCCCCTCTCACCCTCGCCCTTTGTCCCAGTGGAAACTCCAGTCTTGCGGTACAACTTGGTGAGTCCCTTTGCTTGCAACCTCCTTGCGTTTCAACTGTTGCTTTTTGGACAGTACATGAGAGAGGGAACAGGGAGGATGACTAGACACTCCTGCTATAGGATCTGTTGCTGCTTCACCATGGATACATGTGTGACAAGCACAGCCAGAAGGCCAGGCTGGAGTTGTTTCTTTGATCAGAGTAGATGAGTTGTGGTGTAAACATATCACTGATGCTGCAATGGATGCTTGAATTCCAGTTTACTCTTCCAGAAAACTGGCAACGGCAGAGGAGGAGTTGAGAAAAGGATGGGAGCTAAGAGAGGGGGAGAGAAAGGAGGGAAGAAAGACAGAGAAAGGGAAGGATTGGTGGTGCAGTGTGGGACAGTGCAGAGGCTGTTGAGATTGACTGACAGCTCATCCTGATATGTGAACAGTGACCTGTACTCTCTAGATTAGGAAGGGCTCTGAGGATTAGGATGGAGGAATGGGATGCCCGCTGTGGAGCGCCAGGCTCGCAGCTCTAACTCAGGTCAGACAGCGCCTAGGGAAGGAAGCTGTCAGGACCAGAGTGGGTTTTTAAAGGCCAATAATGATGCCAATATTTTTAAAATGAAGTCACTGATATTGTCAGGGTGGAAAAGTCTCTGAAACAGCATTTAGCATCAGGAGACTCTAAAACTCTCCATCAATACCCAGACTTTTTTTTCTTCTTTTAGGGTTAGCAGCTCTTTACAGTAGGGTGACCCACATCACTTATTCAATGGTAGGGCAACTCTGGGATGTATTAGGCCTTGATATGAAAAATGAACTTATAAGGAGGCCACTTACAGTATAGGGTAGGATGGGTACATTCTGTTTTTTTTCAGGGTATTCTCCTTTGTAACACCTAACAACATTTTGATAAAGCTGTCAGGGAAATCCTCAATGCAATGATGCCTTTGTCACAGTACCATATTGCCTTTTTAAGTCTCACGCACAGCTCCGAGGCTGATCTAGATGAAAACATTATGAGAAGTGCTAGAGCAGAAAGGTGTACTGAAAGACCGCTGAAGAATGCTGAATTTGAATGGGAAAGCCTTTATGAAGGGGGGGATGGATGCAGTTGGGATACAGGCTGGGGCCAGAGAGGCTGGAGGGATGGCAGCACATGGTGGGGCTCCAAACAGAGGAGGCTACTATGCGGCGACAGCTGAGGAGGGACCCCAGGCCTTCGCTGCCACTTGTCAACAGACACACCACCTCAGCTGTTAACTAGCTCTGGCTTACTGAGGAGATAGGGAGGGGGTGGGGGTGTGAGCTGAGGGGCGGGAGAGGGGGTTCGTCAGGACTGACAAGGGTCCAAGGCTTAAAATAGAACTGTGAGTGTGTGTGGAGGGGGCTCTGCTATGTCCCTTTTTGGCTTTGCAGGCAGCTGTGAGACTCGGAGAGGAGATTAGAGCTCTCAGAGGTGTCTTCATAGTGAACATAGCGCTACATTGTTTCACAGTATCACACTGTTTTGTTTTCTCAAGAGAAATGATACTCTGTGGAGACTTAAAAAGGAAATATTACACATTTAAACATGATCGGGGGGTATCATTGCTTGACGATAACCAGCAGATAGGGTTATTTTTGTGCAAATAGTCACCATGGTCTCCCAAAGCATGAGCGAAACAGTGGGGGAACAACCTTGAAGGTAGCCTATAGTGCTCAGTATATTGATGTAAACACTGTCAAATGGGACCTACAAAGGCAGATAGAATAAATTCCCATTCCGATGAATATCTTACAACAGCGCTGAAGCACACAAACTAAGATTTTTTCCTGTGCTCCTGTGTTCCTACAGAAGGCCAGCCAAGTAAAGACCAAACATGTGTGACGACGACGAGACCACCGCCCTGGTGTGCGACAACGGCTCCGGCCTGGTCAAGGCTGGGTTCGCCGGTGATGACGCTCCCCGCGCTGTCTTCCCCTCCATCGTTGGTCGCCCCCGTCACCAGGTCAGCCGCTCGAATGGGCACTTTGAACTAGATCACAGTGCGACAGGCTGCGAGTTCGCGAGAGATTCGGATGATGAGTGAAATCAGGCCTGTCCTTACTTGTTCCTGAGATTCTGACCTGCGTTTGCTTTGTTCGCAGGGTGTGATGGTGGGTATGGGTCAGAAGGACAGCTACGTGGGAGACGAGGCCCAGAGCAAGAGGGGTATCCTGACTCTGAAGTACCCCATCGAGCACGGCATCATCACCAACTGGGACGACATGGAGAAGGTGCGAATCAGGGATACAGTACAAGAACCCGTAGTAACATCTCAGTGCATGTTTTCCTTTTATGCTTGCTTTATCACACTCGGTCCCTTGACAGCTTTCTCCCCCTTGCCTCCGTCTCACAGATCTGGCACCACACTTTCTACAATGAGCTGCGCGTGGCCCCAGAGGAGCACCCCACCCTGCTGACTGAGGCCCCCCTCAACCCCAAGGCCAACAGGGAGAAGATGACCCAGATCATGTTTGAGACCTTCAACGTCCCCGCCATGTACGTGGCCATCCAGGCTGTGCTGTCCCTGTACGCCTCCGGTCGTACCACCGGTGAGTCTCCACTAAGAATTGAAACTCCTTGACCATAACACAGGGTACTGAACCTAGTCAGGGCTACAAAAGGATGAGTTGAAAGTGAAGTTCTGGTTCTATGTTGTCGTCTATCACCCTGACAAATTGCTGTTTTTTGTCCTGCCAGGTATTGTGCTGGACTCTGGTGATGGTGTGACCCACAACGTGCCCATCTATGAGGGTTATGCTCTGCCCCACGCCATCATGCGTCTGGATCTGGCCGGTCGCGACCTGACTGACTACCTGATGAAGATCCTGACTGAGCGTGGCTACTCCTTCGTCACCACCGGTAAGTAGGTCTTACCGGGAGGAGAACCCCATTTATATTCAGGTCATTTCATTTCTGGTTCAGTTTGTATATCAGAGACTCAGTCGACTCACTCTGTGAACCTGCCTCCCCTCAGCCGAGCGTGAGATCGTGCGCGACATCAAGGAGAAGCTGTGCTACGTGGCTCTGGACTTCGAGAACGAGATGGCCACCGCCGCCTCCTCCTCCTCCCTGGAGAAGAGCTACGAGCTGCCCGACGGCCAGGTCATCACCATCGGCAACGAGCGTTTCCGCTGCCCCGAGACCCTGTTCCAGCCTTCCTTCATTGGTGGGTGTCCTGTCAGCGTCACTGTCTCTCCCACACTCCCCTCCTGTCACCCTGTCATGACTCTTCACCCAACACTCAGCAGCTAGGGTTACTCCCTCTCAGGCCGAGTCATTCTGCAAGTCATAATTATAAGTGATTATGTTTCATGTGTACAGTGAGTGGCTCTGTTGTGAGCTTACTCCACCTAGTGGTCAGTTGGAGAATTGGAGACTTTTTTCTTTCTTTTTTTTCACATCAAGATTCAGGAAGGCAGAACAATTAATATTGACATTGAAGTACACAATAATAACAATAATAATAATAACATTTATAATTTATTAATACCAAATATTCACAATAAAGTATCTTTGTGGACTGGCAGAGAACATCAATTCGATTGAAAATGTAGATCAAAATAAAGTTTAAAAGTAATCAAGAGGATAAGAAAATAAAACAACCTTATATCATAATAACACAGCCCATCGCTCCAAGTCTTATCCGCTCTTTTTTCTAGCTTTGCAGGGAATCAAAAAATTCATGTAGAAATCACACACAAAAATAAGTTTAAGTATAAGTAACCTAATTACAGACATTTTTGCAGTTGAAATAATTATTTACATCTTTTCTTGTAGTAAATATATTTCCAATTGTTTTGGAATGCAACTCATCCCAAAATTAATGACCAGTGTTACAATCATAAAGAGATAGATTCAGGTTCTAATTCACAGAGAGAACATTTGATAGCAATATCTGCAAAATTAGTGACACAACTGTTAGTGGGATATACTGTATCTCAGAGCCACACACTAACATGTTAATGCATCCATACTGTATTTTTGTACATTCAGAAATATACTTAATACCCAAAGCATTCCATATCTTTCCATTCCTGTAATCACACATATGCTGCTGGCCTACAGTCTGAGCACTTGACTGACTCTTCTCATCTCATCTCACCTGCACAGGTATGGAGTCTGCCGGTATCCATGAGACCGCATACAACAGCATCATGAAGTGCGACATTGACATCCGCAAGGACCTGTACGCCAACAACGTGCTGTCCGGCGGTACCACCATGTACCCTGGTATTGCTGACCGTATGCAGAAGGAAATCACCGCTCTGGCCCCCAGCACCATGAAGATCAAGGTGAGCTTCTGCAGCAGCACTGAATATTTCTATTTTGCTTGAATTCTTCTGCAACAAAAGCATGCTCTTGGTTCTCTCACTAACCTCCACTTCTGCTTCCCCTCTCCCCCCCCCCTCTAGATCATCGCTCCCCCCGAGAGGAAATACTCCGTCTGGATCGGCGGCTCCATCCTGGCCTCTCTGTCCACCTTCCAGCAGATGTGGATCAGCAAGCAGGAGTACGACGAGGCTGGCCCCTCCATCGTCCACAGAAAGTGCTTCTAAATCTCCAACCAGCACCGAAAACCCCACTCCGACCGCACCGACTTTCCGCCTGCCTGCATTTGTACTGTGCCCTTTGCTGTATATACATGTACTGTTGTAATAAAAATAGTTGCCTGTAACAGTAATTGGGGAGTTTTGTTGCTTAGTGAAGAGTCTTGCATACATTTTGCATACATGACACTGAACACACCACAAGATGCCCATTGGCCTGTTAACTCATATATTATTTGACTATGGTTGTGTGGTTTATAATGATGGTCACCAACAGCCATTCTTTCACAAGGGATGAAACATGAGAGCCACGAAAGACAACTGTTACAATACACTTTCAACATAAGAACGATAGTGTGTCCCAGAGCACAAGGTCTGATTTCCCCTTAATACCATGTGAGATTATCATCAAAAATAGTAAGCCACCTTTTGATTTACATATAAAAAAAAAACTTTACTTCCTCCTGCCAAACAAATAATGATAAACATAAAGATTGAATTCCCTTTTCTTCATAGGCTGCCTTAATAATATCATGAGGTCAGATGGATGTTTTGCTACATTCACATCATATGGGAATAACTGTCGAAATTCCCTGATGGTTAAAAGCAGCAGCTTAAACGTGTTCATGCGTTCAAGCTATTTTAAATCCATCAAAACACTATGATTGTCCTTTTCAGTAAACTGTAGGAAAATTTAGCAAGCACCTGTGTCCTGGCATGGCTTAATGACTTACATCACAAAATCACTTCTATAACTTCTTTTAAAAAAATATTTATTTAGCCTCATTCGAAATTGCTATATCATTCCCAACATTTGACAATAGGGATTTCTTTGGTAGTGATGTCAGAATTCAAGAAGTAAGAGAAATTGGGGTCCAGCACAAAACCCAGAGCTTCCAAGTAGTATTTACCACCCAAAAGCTGACGTGAAAGTTAGGTAAGTTAAGTAAGTAGAAAACTCATATTTACCATCTTTCCCATGGGACTTGAACGCAGCATTTTTTACCTGTCCTCTCCTTCAGTGCTCACTTCCTGGTTACCTTTGCCACAGGTGATATGGATTAGCATAATAAAGCCAACCTCCATTCATCAGTATCCCCAACAAACGCACAACAGAGATTTTGGTGTCCTAGTCTAAAGCTGCTAAATCACATTTTTGTGTAGTTTCGGCCACATTCACAGCATCATGAAGATCACAGACAGCAATGTGATCCGCTTTCACCTTCGAGTCATCCATGGCATAACCGTAAAGAGCTGTGAGAGGAAAAAGGAGAGACTGTTCATGGGTGGCACAAAGATCTTTGGTGTTCCTCTGGAAAATTTACAGAGGCGCTACATTCCTGAGTTTGGTCTGGTCCCCTGGTGAGTGTAAACAGCGGGGTTGGGAAGTTTATGGCATCAAATTGTTGTTTTGAAAATTTTTTTGTCTGTCTCAGCTTTTTGGTGGATGCCTGCTCATTCCTTCTGGAGCGAGCCGGGACCGTGGGCCTGTTCAGAAAACCAGGCTCTCTTCCTCGCATTAAGACCCTCAGGGTAAGAGGCTGATCTATGGCTCAAGTTAGTACTGATATAATCTCTATTGGAGCCATAGCATGGTCTGGTGGCTGGGGCAAGATGCTAAACCTCCATCTGTCACTGCACTCCAACAACTGGTGATATGCATGCCTGTAAATGAGTCACAGTGGGATACGCAAAGAAACAAATTCTGTGATGCTATATGCATTATGGCAAATTTGGTGCTCTAAATTCCTCAGTTTTGCTGTGAAAGAACTGCTTATTTTGGGGTAGATGGAATTCTTCATGCAGTGTTTCTCCTGGTTTCAGGCCAAGCTGAATCGCGGAGAGGGGTGTCTGTCCACAGCCCTCCCCTACGATGTGGCCAGTCTCATCAAACAGTTCTGCAGGGAGCTTCCAGAGCCCCTGTTTCCCTCTGAGCTCCATGCGGCACTGCTCAAGGCCCAGGCGCTGCCCGCCCCGCAGGACAGGACCTCAGCCATCCAGCTGCTGTCCTGTCTGCTTCCTGCCAGGAACTCCTCCTGCCTGCATTACCTCTTTAACTTCCTCTCCCAAGTTTCCCAAAGGTCTGACACGATGCTAAGAACCTGGGGGATGATGTTCAAAGGGGGAGTCTTAGTCATACAAACATTTCGTGGAGGCAGAAATCATCTTATTGTTTGTGTCCTCTGCCCCAAGAACCACAGTTTATAAGAGGGCAGGTTGGCTAACTGGCACTTGCATGGCAAAGAAGGAATTCTGGTTAAAATACAAAGAACAAATGGCAATGACTTCTTTTTTTATTCATAACCATGGCATTCCTGATCTTGGAAGGTCAGCAGCTAGCTAACTACCTTACCAGATAGCTAAAGGCTAGTATGGCTAGTTTGAACTTGGAAGGTCTGCTAGGCTAACTAGCTAATTTAGATAACGTTCATAATATTAGCCACCTCCTGCCTTACTCTTTTTTTTCACTCTGGGTTTCAAGCTAACATTACAAAAACTTTTTTTTTTTATTTCACTAATTTCAATTCCTTGGCATTAATGAATAAATATGATTTGCTGCACTGCTTTGTAATTGCCACAAATGTCATGAATGTTAATGCTACATCTCACATTTCCCTCTTTATTCCATGTGCTCCTGTCAGATGTTCTGAAAACTTGATGACCAGCTCTAACCTTGCTGTAGTCTTTGCTCCATGCCTCTTGCCGCCTCCCAACAAGGCAGAGATGTCTGAGGCTCGCCTGGAACTTAGAGTCCTTGCTCTATGCACCTTCATCGAGAATCCTCAGTCATTTGGTATTTACCCTGTTAAACCAGTTAGTCATCCAGTATTGACATTGGGATTTGAATAAGAGTATTTGTATCATAGACTGGACATTGACAGTGTGATACTGGTCTTCACTATATTTCCTAGGTGTGATTCCTAAGGCCGTAATGGACAGTATGGAATTTCTGATGGATTTCCATCATGTACAAGACACACACTCCAAAAGAAGGAATAGAAAGAGACACAGTCAACGAGGTAAAATAAAAAAAAATGTTTTAGTCTTCATCACAACCAATCAATGTCAATGCAATTTGCCTTTAAGCAAGAACAAAGGAATCCATTACTGGGGGATGGTGTTACTACTACTACAAAATGGAGCGGTAGGCTATTTGCTCAGTTTCTCAATTCTAAACCTTCCATTTGCTCTTCCATTTCATTTTCTCAAACACATGTAGTGATGCCACCCGTCAAGACAGTGCCCTGGACTCCTGTGAGGTCAAAGGTCAGGCCTCCATCAGACTCGGAGCAGAGCCAGGGGTCCACCTCTGTACGCACACGGTCCCTGAAGAGGAGCCTCGGCCTGGACACCTTCCCCAATGTCCTGCTGTTCAGGACTTGCACGCCTTGCACAGGCAAAGATAATGGTAAGTGAGAAGTAGACAGTGTGGGATGGGGAATTTTTACACCAAACCTTCACAGAATACCATGTTGCTACTACAGTACATTAATGGAATCCTTTATAGATCAAGTTTCAAGCCCCGCAACAGCTTTGTTGGACAGTTCCAGTTGGACTCCATGTGAAAGATTAAAGAGGTAAATGATTTTCAGATCAGTTTAAAGGATAGCGATACATTTTCTGGTTCAGAAGCAGTAATATTATAATGAAGCTCCTTTGTGAATAGAAACCCAGTCTTCCATTCCTGTTCTATGAGGCAGCTTCAGATTTTTCATCTTAATTGCACCACGTTTGAGTCTTTGGCTTTGGGAGAGACCCGATCAAGTTAACAAATAGACTGTGAGAATAACTTGTCTGACGTCTTAAACTGAGTGGTATTCTTTAATTGAGTGACATTGACGGTGTGGCTTCATGTTGAACTGCAACATCCCAAGACTAATGCTTACTGTACGATGTTTCAGTGGTCTCTGTTCCTTCTTGTTAGCAGAGAACTGCGTGGCATCGGCCGTTTCTCCAAGTTCACCAGAGGACAAGATGCAGGCAGCTCTCCTGTGCTCACTAGTGTGGGGAAACTGCATCTAACGCCTTGGAGAAGACGCTCTACACTCTAGTGTCTGAAGGATTAACAAGCCATGTTGGCCCATATTCAACATGTAAATGCTGATAGGAGACCAGTTTCTCTCACAGACTGCTTTATATTCTCACGTGACATCATCCAAGACCACTAGTCCTATGGTAGGACATTTTATACCTGGAGACATCAAAAAGTCATATTTTAACATTATACATTTTAATAAAGTTTTATGTATTTATGACTACTACAGTATATATTTATTTTGCAGTAGATTCTTCTTTGTGTAACATAACTTTTCTGTATACATTTTTACATTAACTGAATAAATATTTTAAAATTAATTTCTTGAGTGAATCTCATAATGTTTTTAACCAGTACATGTTGTACACATGGGTGTTAATTGGTTATGGCAAGGTGTGCTATAGCTTGGACTTGAATGAATTGAAGCCCCTGTTTTTCCTCGACGCCTTCCTACCTGCTGCAGTAGGCTTATCCTGGGCTAATTATTGGCACTACGCAACAGCCAATGACAGGATGGGATTTTTGGTTTCTAAGCAACTGCATCTGAACCGTGAAGCGAGGCGGATCGGCATCCTCGCGCAAATACGTCAAGGTAGCGAGAGTTAGGCAGAATAGTACCGGTCAAGCGAATTTCCCTTCAAAGTAAAAGCTGAAATTTGTCAGGCGAATGGATGATAATTCACCTTTGGGGTGTGAAGAACAACAGAAATTAGTATAACAATAATTATTGGACGACTAAATCAATGGAATTAAACTATAGCTCTATCATAGATACTAAAACACATGTTAAAGACTATGTTCGTTAATAGCCTAACGGTTTTAATTTGAAAATGTTGACCGGAAATTACAATTTGTTATTCTGGCTGGCTTGACACTAGTCTCGCGCAATAGGCAGGTCCCTCCATCCGCGCGGACAAGGTAAGGGAAAATGCAAAAAAAAAAATCTTACTTTGATCATTTATTACATTCTTTTTAGCGAATAAAGTGTTATGTATTTACATGTAATGCTATATAATCATTTGTGTGCAGTTTTTGAGACGTATGTTTATATTCACATCGGCCTCAGTGGCTCTATTTACCTCTGACGTAGTGTGAATGGCGCACCGAGGCTTTATTCCATTTTCAGACAATATTTGATATGCTACTACGCTTCTCTGTAGCCTGTAGCCTACTATTAATCTTCATAACAAAAACTTCTCGACAACATTTCTAGCGTTATCCTTGCTATGCCACCACTCTTTCTACATTACGGGCCTCGTATTACCTAATTAGCAGGAAAATGCAGCCGTGTTTTAGCATGTTACATAATTAAACATACAGTCTATGATGGCATCACGACACGAGTCTTTACTCCTCTCCACTGACTGTCGTTTGCCAAATTAGGTTGTCCTTTTATGCTATTGTATTGTACTTTCCATTGTTTTGTTTCTGTAGACGACAGAAATGGGCTCGGCGGTCAGGTTATCGCTGCTCGGCGTCCTGCTGTGTGTGCAGGTCGGCAGGGCTTCAGCTCGCAGCCCCCGCACGGCGGACCAGGTGTCCGAGGCCGACATCCAGCGCCTCCTGCACGGCGTCATGGAGCAGCTGGGCATCGCTCGGCCCAGGGTGGAGTATCCCGCACACCAAGCCACCAACATTGTCGGGCCTCAGAGTATACAGGGTGAGTTTTGCGCGTTTATAAAGGAAGCATATAGGTAATAGAAACCGATTGTAGGCTACTAAATATTAGGAATAGACCCACCTGCTCTTTACATGAAGCAGACAAACCAGGTGAATCCAGGTGAAAGCTGTGATATAGGCCTATTATTGACTTCACATTTCAGTCATCAAAAGTAATCATTTCAGTCAGTTTCAGTCATTTTGGTCTATTCACATTAAGAAAATGCTGTAAGAAAATGCTTTACATTTACTTTAGTGTAAGGTTTTCATTGGCTTTCACTGAGTCAGAAAATTTAGGTAATATTGCCTTCATTATAGTGAATTGACAAGTTGGTTAAAATGGACTTTAAGGAACAAGTGAGTCATGGAAAATACTCTCAACAAAATGTTCCATCAATAGCTCATTGTTGCCTGTGCATTAGTCTATAGCCTTGACCTTTTTCCACATTATGCTTTGTGTAGCAGGCAATCCTGGCTCTTGGGGTCATTGAAGTCCTTGAAACTGCTTTGTTTCTCTCCACAAGGTGGTGCTCATGAGGGGCTGCAGCACCTGGGCCCCTATGGGAACATCCCTAACATTGTGGCTGAGCTGACGGGCGACAACGTGCCCAAAGACTTCAGTGAGGACCACGGCTACCCGGACCCTCCGAACCCATGTCCCCTGGGCAAGACAGGTACAACCCAGCACCATAAAAGACCAATCACCATTGAATTGGTAGGGGGTTATGGTATCTCCTCCTCAATTACTTCCATGCACTTTGACACACATCCAGTGATATGGCAAATGGTGATGCTGCCACAGTGCCAAATCTGTAGTTTTCCTTGTATTTACTTTTCCTGTTGCTGTTTTGAGTGACAGCTAACCAGTTTTTAATCAACTGCTTAAAAGCGGGCCTTTCCAGGACACAGACAGGACTTGAACAGAACAGTTAAACTAATGCGTTCTCCATTCTCTCACACGGCTGCCTGTGTCTCGTCACATTTACAGCAGCAGACGGGTGTTTGGAAAACGCCCCGGACACAGCGGAGTTCAGCAGAGAGTTCCAGAAACACCAGCATCTGTTTGACCCGGAGCACGACTACCCAGCTCTGGCAAAGTGGGTGAGTACAGACAGAAAACACACACTCTGGGTCGTATTTACTAAGAGGCGACCTAATTACTACTGTGCGCAAAAATGTAACAGCCGCAGCGCCAGCCACAAGACCACTTCTCATCCTTTGACATATGAAAGAGAGTAATTCTCTCTCTTATTTCTCGTCCTCTGCGGCTGTTATGCCTGTGAACAAATAACACAGCGATACCAGTTAAGTAGAGTTAAATGAGGACAGGGTTTTTGTAGTTTGCATGATCAAACAAAACTTGTTTGTAATTTGAATGGGTGCATCCTCCACCTCGAGGCGTGTTGTATCTTGGTGGGTCCGGCCCGACGAAGTCACCCTTTAGAATGACTGGTTTTATTCCCTGGAAAGGCATCCAGGCAATTTGTTGACTGTAATCTAAGAACAAAGGGCCCAGCTGTAAAACAATGGAAACATGATTTTATGTCTCAACTGTTTTTTTTTCTTTTCTTTTCTTTTTCACATTTCCTTTTCAGAACAAGGAGCTTTTGTACCAAAAACTGAAGGGAGGACCGAAGAGAAGAAAAAGGGTATAGTGTTTCTTGGTTGTCTTTTTCTTTTTCCTTTGTCGGAAACCGCATCACCACCATTGAGATTCTCCCCCCCCGAAGGAACTAATGTACTCTTAAACTCACTGCTTTGAATGTGAAATCATATTGTGACCAAGCCAATGACCTCATCTTGGACTTGGACTTTTTTGGATAAAAAATTGACCCACCTTGGACTTATTTGATATTTTGTTGTACGTTAGCAGCATTTCAGGGTAGGGTAGAGTGTTTTCTATAAACACTAACATTTTTGTGTGTCTGCCTGCAGAGTGTCAACCCCTACCTAATGGGCCAGAGGCTGGACAATGTGGTCGCCAAGAAATCCGCTCCCCACTATCCTGAGGAAGAGGAAGGAGAGGCGCCGACCCCTTCTGTCACCACCAAATCCACACCCTAAACCTTAATACTTTAATCACTTTAATATCAAAGTATATCTGAAACTGTATCATAATCAAGTTGTATAGCTTGGGAAGAACGTGAAATCAGAAACAAGTTTACTTATTCACGGGTGTACAGATTGAGTTACTCACCATATGAAGTTTAATGTTTGTATGTTCTGATATGACAATTTCAAATAGATCTGTGTCTTGCAGCAGGATTCAAAGGCAAATCATATCCTTAGTAGTGGCTTTGGTTGGCTTCTGTGCAAAAATGTTACCAGCGTATTCAATGGTTGTAAACTATTCACTGTAGCATGACACACAGAGCTTAACACACATTCTGATTAGCATCTAATTCACTACACAATACTGCATCAAGAAGAATCTCTATGGGCATTATTGAAAACTGCCGTTGGTCACTTCACCTTGCCAAAAACGCTTGTGTTCTGCTTTTTATTTTTTTCTGTAAAGTGAAATAAACGATTTACCTGCATTGACAACGTTTGGAGTGGGTGTTTTTTTTTTCTATCAGACAGATAAACTGAGGATTAGATCTTGGGGGCGTGTTCCGCAGAGGCATTGAGACACAAGACAGTTTAGAAACCCCCTCAGTGTGTCATTCATAAAGACACTGCTGAGAAAGTCGGACCTCTGGAAGTTTTCTTAATACTCCAGGAAACTCGGGACTGCAGTCAATTATCTCTTTGGATCAGATTTTCTTGTGTGGAGTTTGCAGAATCAACAGGTAAGTTCATTTAGTGCTTATTACTGATGATTTTGTTACACTGAATTCACAAGATAATATGGAAACAGTATATTAGACATAAGGGATGGTGCGTAATCCGCGCGTAAAAGCCGTGCGTAAAATGCTCTCCATCCACGCATCCATGACTGACCTCTGCATTGCTTTTCCCCTTCACCTTAAAGGATGAAGACACCATCAGTCCTGACCTGTGCAGTAGTGCTGGGGCTGCTGCTCAGTCCGTCGAGAAGCGCAGGTGCCGCGACATTCCAAGGCGCGTTCCCGCACCCGTACAAATACAACCCGAACGAATCGGAGAGGTCGCAGCAACCTCCCGTCAGCGGATTCATCTCCCGCGGGATGGCGGGGCCCGTGACGACCGCCGACGAGGTGCTGGAGTCCAGTCAGGAAGCCCTGCACGTGACGGAGCGCCGCTACCTGAAGCTGGACTGGTGCAAGACGCAGCCGCTCAAGCAGACCATCTACGAGGAGGGCTGCCTGAGCCGCACCATCATCAACCGCTTCTGCTACGGCCAGTGCAACTCGTTCTACATCCCGCGGCACATCTACCGCGAGGACAGCGCCTTCCAGTCGTGCTCCACGTGCAGACCGAAGAGCTTCACCACGGTCACGTACACGCTCATCTGCCCGGGCCAGACGCCGAGCACGAGGAAGAAACGGGTGCAGCGCGTCAAGCAGTGTCGCTGCACAACTATAGACCTGGATTAGATGTGCACGACTGATTTCATATATATGTTTTCCTTCTTGGGAGAGGAAAGTGGAGTTATGCAAAAAACAAAAAAAGGGGAAAGTGTATGTTGCATAAGGGACACATGGGCGTCAATTTATCATTATAATGGAGAGCAAAGATCAATGTAATTGCCAGAAATTTAGTTGAAAGCCAAGTCTAAAAAATACATCAGTGGAGCATTCAGGACCAATGTTCCCTCTAAACTGATAACTAATAATTTATCACACTGACTAAATAATAATATCTTGTCAGTCGTCAGTCGTTAATCCACTTTGTCCCCAGAAAGTCTATTTATATAAGCAGGTTTGGATATTAAATGCAGGGACTTTATTGCCATAGTTGAGTTGATTGACGCCCCTTAAGCACTATGAGAGCATGTATATATGCACAGAGAAAGGTACAGAGGTGGACCAAACCTAATGCTTCATTGGACTTACTAATCCATATGATCGGTTTAGCATTGGGGTAAGCTTGTGTGTATTCATAAAGTTATTGCTTGTTGCAGACATTGTTGAAATAACGATGTAGGCCTATGGATTGTACAAACACAAGCCTACTATGTAAGAAACTGTATGAATTCAAAGGACTAAGATAGTTGTATGTGTTCCCACTGTGTGGGATGTAAGCTGAAGGCTTTGCTGATATATACGTAATTGTTTAATTTTTTATTTTTTAACAACCTGCACTGTTAGATGTCACTTCATTTTATGACAGTGTATAATTTTTGTAACTGAATAAACTGTTTTCAATATCATTTTCTGTCTGATCGGTGATGTAATTTGTGTGGAAACATATTCTAAGAGAAGAGAAGACTAAACATTTCAGGATGAAGTAAAAAAAAATAATTAAAGTGCAAGAATCTATGTGCAGCTAAAGTTATCACTGAAATATATACAAAATAGTCTTTGAATCTTTCAGATCAAAATACATTATTGTAATAATAAAGCATAGTCAGCCAATGTAGGAGATTCCTCCACTGAGAATTCAAGGTAATTGTCAGATGAAGAATATAGTCTTCTATTCAAAATGCTGCGGTCAAACAGAAGAAGGTCCATGTTGAGTCCAGCAGGGACAGGTTGGCGTAAAAATTAGAGTCAGAGACGAAAAACAAAAACCTCTTCTATCACTTCACTTCTTCTTCTTGTGTTTTTCACACCTCCTGAGTCTCTGACGTGGCAGACATGTTGGCCTCTTTCTGCCGCAGCCTCTCTTTCTGTTGGGGGTCAAGTAAAATAACATAATACACTTTATTTCTATAGCACTTTCCTTATGTATCACAGTTAAAAGAAGTTCTCTACTAATACAGTTAATGAATAGAATAGGATTTTGTATGTATGCTGCAGAACTCTATTAGGAAATACTGTACATTTGTTTTTTTTTCGTTTTAGACACTCTATTACTAGTGGGTGTCCATGGTATTATATGGCAATTGTCTGGTGTTTTGTGTTTTTTACCTGATGTACACCGAGTCAAATTTCAATTAACTGATGTATTGAATGTCTTACCAGGCTGTTAGGGTTGATCTTTCTGGTCTCCACCTTCTTCTCTCCTGTGATCCTTTTCACTGACAGCTGGGCCTCTTTCAATCTACAAAGAAACAGTAAAAAAAGATAAAGATAGTTGAAGAGTACAGGTAGTAAAGTCAAGATAAGGCTCACTTGGTTTGTATGTTCAAACTTCAGCATTTGACACTTGTTTCTAATATAAACCCCTTTAGAATTTTAATCAGTGCATCAGCCAGATGATTCCTCCATGTGCAGGTAAGCTGTGATTTTGTGACCGAAAGTTTGAAATCAAAATGGAAATAGAATTGACAGTGTTGATTCAGTGATTTCATTTATTCATTAATTTTAATTTTGATATGCCCAAAATATCGGAATTTTGAGGAAAACCCACATCCTGAATTGACTGAATTGAAAATGAATTCAGCTCATTTCTGTAATAAACTATGGTTCACGGACAGCGGTGGTTCTAGACACACACAAACACACACACACATACACACACACACAGCTGTCAGATACCTCTCTTTAGAGATGGTCTTGTTCTCCCTCTTCCACCTGCTCTTGAAGTCGGCGCAGAACTCAAACCAGAGCATGAAGAAGTGAGCCGTGGCCACCTCCTTCTCCCCTGACTTGGGCCTCAGACCAAAGTACAGCACCAGCTCCTGGAAACTGACCAGAGAACAGAGGAATGAAAAACCCTAGATACCAGGATGGAGATAGGATTTTATTAAGGACAGGCACGGTTATATTCTCCAACCTTTTTTGTACGGTCATCAGCTGGTATGAAGTTTCGGCGTGTTCTTTCCGTGCTGCGAAGAAAACAGACAAAGCGATGTTTTTTTTTTAAATATTCATAATCCCCTTTTTCCTATGGACAGTCTGTTGATATAAATACTCATAGGAACACACTAAGAAGCTCCTGTATGATGATGCCCCTGTCAGAAGGAGCCAGACGACCATTTGGCCTCTTCAAAAACAGCAATTACACACTCGGTTATTCAACAATGGGGCCATTCTTGCTGCCACTTTCACATTGCCATTATCACAAAAATAAGAGGCACACTACTACCTGTCTCTATACCCGTCTGTAATGTGGTGGGATTCTATTTCAGTCCCAGCTAAAATGTCTGTCTTAACAAATCAGTTCATCTCAGGAGTATTCCATCTTAAAATCAGATTTTTTAAGTGAAAAAATATAATTTTACTTGATTCCAGTGCAACTTTCCATTTTCTGGAATCGGTCATGTTCTCTTGAAACCAATGGGGTGATTTGCCTTATCATGATTATGACACTTGTCTTCAGAAACTGTGTCTGTGATTGTTTATACCAAAAGGAAACCAAAGGGACAAGAGAGGCAAAAGATCTAATGTCGGTGAGTCCAGCTTTCTCTGGAGTTTGGATTTTGCTCTTAAATTTTGATTCGTTGCTTTCTGTGGAGTTCTGAGAAATTAATTTGGGCAAATAGTATGGCAGCTCAATTAGAGGGGATGTGACACTTTTCTCTGTTGCAGCCCCACTTTCTGATTGAGGCTGATAATACAGGTGTATTTTACATAAGAATTTTGCCTGGTGCAGCTTTAACACTGAATACAAAATGGACTTGGATGATGATGATGTTTTGCCATGCAGAGGAGAGTCTCTGAGAAGGCGCACAGAGTCTCAGTGCCTGTCTGTCTGTCTGTCTCAGTCATTGCCAATCTATCTGTCTGATCCCTATCTGAGTGTCTGAACCCATCCCATCCCCCAGCTATCTCCCTCACACACACAGATATATCGCAGTCACTCCACCCAAAAGGAACAGGGATACAGATATTCACCACAGGACCAGGATGTAGCCGGCCTTTATCTGAGCGCTAGAGACAATGGGATCATTTGGAGGGAGTGTGTGTGGAGAGAGGGAGGGGAAGGGGAATGGGCTGACCGCATTACATGCTCATGCTCACTGGATGCTAGTGAGCACATAGTTGCATAGTGGCACTGTGCTGCAACTCAGTTTAGACCTTAACACACAAACAATGAGGGTAATGCTGCATATAGAGGAAGAGGGGTGTATTGCATCAGAGTTTGTATGAAGGATTTGCAGGATTGAAAAATTACATTTATAAGCATAAATCAATAACAGGGTGTCAGCACATCCTTAAAAAGCCTTAAAATGTATGTGTGTGCATCGTATGTGTGGCTGAAAGGGTATTTTATTTATGTGGAGTATTTTATATATGTGTATTATATTTCCTTATCTGTTTATTGTCACTATTTTTGTCTTTTAATGTGAAGCACATTGAGCTTATAATGTGCTATACAAATAAAACTGACCTGACTTGACTTAAAATGCTTTCAATTGAAATATCTGAATATATGGAACCAATATGGTTAAATGTTGCCATTTTTTTTACTTTTTCTTGATGCATTACGTTTCTAGAGAGAAATCTGCCTGGTTGTACAGAAGTAAATTCTGATACCGCTGCTGTTTTTTTGTCCTTCAGGCATATTTTTGATGTGAAATTGGTCTTAAATTTGATTTAAATTGGCATTAAAAAGGAGTTCAAAAGTTTTAAATTGAACTTGCAGAAAGCTGTAGTCACCCCGAACCGCAACATATCTGTGTGTCTAGTTTGGGAGCGCATACACTTATTTTACTTTTCAACAAATACGCGTCATTAACAGCATATGTTGTGTTAACATGTGTCGTTATTAACACATTCTATGTTGAAAAGTAATACAAATTTGTGCTCTCCCAAATTTGGCACTCAGATATGCTGAAAGTGACACATCCTTTTTAAGAGTGTGGATTTAATGTGTTTGTCACTGTACAATGTATGACTGTGACTACTCACCACTGAGGATGAAAGCCTCCATCTTGTCCTTAAAAGGCTGGAGGTGTTCCTCTGGAGAGTCGGAGCAAACCCTCCGTACGCCTTTCTCACACACTGGGAAACAGAAACAACACACAGATTTGGAAAATTAGACGGAATCTTCTTATACTGTGTTGGACACGAAAAGATAAAGTGTTGCTTCAGAAGAAAAAGAGAAGTCATGTAAAAACACATTACAAAACAATACCAAATATTGCTCCGAGGGATGTTCAGTTTGGAAGGTGAATTGAAAAAAAAATATTGTGGACAGTGGAGAACATACAACCTGTTCAGTGGTTAATACATTTCACACTGACAGTGAAATATTCTAAGTAATAAGAGAGTAATGAGAGAGAGAGTGAGAGAGGGAGAGAGAGAGAGAGAGAGAAGGCAGCACACCCAAAGAAGAGAGAGTGTTGGGATGGACTAGTTCCACCTGTGCCAAAGTAGGAGGTTATCATGGTTTCCCCTTTAGATATCACTTATTTAGATTCACCTAGAGATGGCGACTGCAGACTCTGTTCTCTCTCTCTCTCTCTCTCTCTCTCTCCCTTCCTCTCCCTGTCTGTGGCTCTGCGTCGCTCTATTTGGTCCCTCCGTCCAATCAGTGGATCACAGGAGCCAGTCTCCTGGGCCAGTCATAATAGCGGCTGCGGAGGGAGCCGAGCCCCCGCGGCCCCCGCCCCTACGCTCGATCGACATCTCCCAGATAAGATTACAAAAGAATACTGTTTTCCCTTCGGGGATTTGTGTAAACTCTGGAGGCGGGTATCTCGGGGCCTTTTGTCTGCCGTTTGGGCCCGGCGAGAGTTTGCTTACTTCAGACTGAAGAGGGTCACAGACTCTCAAATAAACAGGGTCGACTGAGGCTGAAATTCTGCTGTATCTACTACACAGTCATTTGGAGAGTTTGAACGGAGAGTGTGAATACTCGCTAATAGCAGGGGGTTTTGATAGGAATCTTCTTGGATTGGTCACTTCATAAATCTCCCACTTCCATTTGACCTATCAGCGCCATCACAGCACTGCCACAATGAGATTTCCTCACTGGCATCTAGTAAATATGGATTTGATGCATCAAGCAGAGCCTATATTAAAGCCAGTGGAAGTTCTTTTAGGGTTAGGGTTACAACTTGGCAACCCATATTTCACATGGAAACAGTAGAAACACAACCACTACTGGAAAATTGGCAGAGGCTAATTGTGGCATAATTAGTCCATATGTCATTGTAGAAATTAAATTAACACTCGTTTGGAAACTACTGGAAATGATACTAGGAATAAGGCCAAGAGTCTTCCCTCTTCATCGGGAACAGTTTTTAAACTTTTCATATTGAATAGCTAAGTAGAATAAGGCCTTTTTAACCTATTCCGGAGTGCCTTGGATGTCTTTTCCCTCAATTCCTCAAAAGAGTCAACCTGGATCAATCCCTCCCCCAAACCCCAATGCAGCAATAAACTACAGACAGGGAGAGTGAACAGCGGCCAAAACCAAAAGCTTCAAACCAGTCATGAGGGCAGTTCAAACAGGCAGAACAAAAGCAAACCAGCGACGGGCCATCCCAGATCGCACGGCGGTTTGGGCAGACCGATAAGACAAAAGCCGCGTTGAGAGGTAAAGAAAGCAATCTGCGGCGCACATCTGAGGGCCACACTGGAGCCCCGGGTGATAGCGGCGAGCAGGTTATAAGCATCCGTGCATCTTTGCAGAGGGGCCCAAACAGAGATACTGGCGGTCTGGAGATTACATAAGAGGGACGTTACGGTCTCTCTGCGCCGGCGACAGGGCCACAAAGGCCCACCGATGGGAGATCTGATGGGCAGGATTAGACGCTGGATCTGAAAGGCGCCAGGCCAGTATCAGCAGAGAGACTCCTACTAGTCTCTACACACACACACATGCAATGAAACGGTTTGTGAAAACACACAGGAACATGCGTACAATGCGCACACGGACATTTAAACACATACACAAGTGGAAGGAGAAAGCAAGCCACACGCATTGTCCCCAACGTGACCGATGTCGGGTTACACTGGCTGGCATGCGGAGTGGCGTCATATGGGCACACTTAGGGAGAGAGAGGAGAACAAGCGCGGAGGATAAGGAGGAGGAAATCTTTTGTTCTGGGCTTTAGCCGACTCGGGTTTTTTGGTCAAAGAAGCAGGCCTTTAGCCCTAAGTATAAACAGTTACTCAATGGCTGGGGCCAGGGGATGGGAAACCAGGGTGGTGAGCGGGGGGCTGAGGAAAAACGATGCCAGACTGGGCCGAGGTTTGGGTCTGTGGGAACTCTGGAGAGCGACGCGCAGAAATCACAGCGATAGAGTTACACGGGCTGGCTGGGGTTTTCAAACAAAAACACACAACAAAATGACCACAAGGCGAGCCTATTCCGGTCACCCAGTCACATGGATGCTAAAGCACGCGGTCTTGTCTGTTCAAAGTGGATAGTGTGTTTTAGGGGGGGGAATGTGTGTAACCAACTAATACTGAACCGGAGGGGGTATTGGTATTCATTAGTCTAGAGTGGATTTTCAAGTCCTCAGAGAAGATACATGGCTGGGATTAGTTGGAGCTGTAAGCGTGTGAGTCATACCCGTCAGATCTCGTCCAAGCTGTCTCAGGTCTCGGTTGAGGTCGTCGAACTTGACCTGCGCGGCCAGGAAGACGTCTTGAGGTTCAGGTAGTGGGAACATACTCTTGTCTGTGCCAGCGTTCTGGTGGAATCCAATTAAAAGACAACAAAATGCCATTTAACCAGGAATTCTTTAAATTAATCTAGCAGGGGAAAGTGGGGACCCTGGGAAGCACGCCAGGATGTGGAGGACCAACAGAAATAGGCTTGTTACCGACTTTGGGTGACAATCAATCGCTTAAGAAATGCTGCTTTAGATCATTTATCAGCCTCCTCTGAGTGGGAATGCTGCTGCTAAAGGGCAAATGTTCAGAGCAGGGGCTTCATTTCATCTTTGACATAATCTAAAGCAAATCTTTTAAAATCGTGAGCATAAAAATGTGAAAATGAACACACTTCAGTTCTCAGTTCTCTACAGTATAAACTTCCTAAACTAATCACCACTGATCAGTGGGAGCTTTTTCATGTCCAGTTTTGGTAATACACTCCTTCAAAATAAAGGATTCTAGAGGCAAACAGTGTAAAAACATCAAATTCATGTACAGTAAAGCAAACTAACTCAAGATGTTTATATATATAACATTACCTCATCCACATTGCGCAAGTAGTAAGACACCACATAGTCCACCAGGCTGATGCGATTGTCCTGAGGAGAAATGGAGGGGACATATCAAAACAGCATCAGTAAAAACAAACAGTCAAAAAAAACTCACCATTGTCTATAGACTTTACCAAGGCAAAGAACACACAGTTACTGGACATGTCTAAAACACTGCACATTGAGACCGATGCCTGTACTAATGCATGATTGATGCAGGGAAAGCGGCCTGTCTACCACAGTACCCCTGTAGTTACCGTGGCCTTACCCTGCTCTTGACATCCTTGAGTTTCGGGAGGATCTCCAGGCCAAAGCCGTCGGCCTGGCCCCTGATCCTGCTGCCTCCGTTCATGTGGTTCCCCAGGGCCAGCACCAGTCCCATCACCTCCCTCACACTGGCCTGCTCCAGCAGAGCCTCAATACAGGAACACATTCAGGGTCAACCGGGGGTACAAGGCTAAGTACAGACATGACGAGGTGTTTGCTGCTTGTCAATTTTAAAGAACGTATAGTATGAGAGGAAGGGACGTGTGCAGCAATATCCTTGTTGTTGCTATACAGAATGGACATCTGAAGCCTTTCCTGCTGTATGATTCCAGCATCAGGGAACAGCACCACTTTGCATGGAGCATTAACACCCTATGCTATTGCTGTCAGGAACTTTGGCTTACCTGACAGACGGAGGAGACTATGTCGAGCTTGCGCCGGATGGAGGCGGTGCCGTCGACGAATGCTGCCCGGAAGATGATGCAGTGAGATCTGCCTGCAAAGTCCGGGATCTGAGACAGCTCATACAGGAACCTGGAGCGCAACCACATACGCAGTGAATGTACAGAAACACATTAAGGTCACCTGCCAAATACTGATCTCTTTTTGCACAGTCCATGTCTCAGTTGTCTCAAGGTTTAAATCTGTAAACACAGCTGGTAATCCTAATATTTTCACAAACACACACAGACATACACACGATGAAATAGTGTCCCGCTCGTCTAAATATTTCTGTTAGGAGGTGGATACTGACTGTTCGGGTTTGTCCAGCAGTTTGACTTGGTCTTCCTCTGATGTCTCATAGTGTCTTTTGATCCTCTCCAGCTCCTCCGGCTGAGCTCTCTGAGACACAGGCAGTTAGAAATATCGATAAGCGAGGGCGGTTCATAGTTCTACAGCTGTAAATGCATTGAGCCCCATGCGAATAGATAGCAAAAGTGTGCTGTGGCGCGTACGTTTTCGTATAGAGCTTCAATGGTCTCCAGGTCCACCAAAGAGTTGTCCACTGTCAGCACAGCTAGAGGTAGGATAGTAACAAAGCACACATTAGGCCTTCAAGTATTAACAGCCGATATAACCTGTTTGATTGACAGGTGATCTCTGGGAAAATTTAGGAACACATCTCATGCATTACTACACTCAGGTTGAGGATCAAGTCAGATTGTACTCTTGGAAACGAACAAACAAACAGAAGTGAAGCCACCAAGAGTCACATTCAACGCGAATCGCTGAAACCTCGCTAACAGGGACAAGAGTCCTTTCATGGGTCTGTGATGATCCTGGATTTGATTTATTGGAAGGAACATCGAAGGAAAAGTGAAGAGGCTAAACTGGGAACTGAAGAGTCCCAGAGGGCCCGCATGGCCAGCTGACATGAACACAGACAGCCAACACATTCCTCTGACTGGGAAACACAGCCTGCTGTTTGCTACACAGACCGGAGCTGAGAATTAGCAATGCAGATTGCCTCTCTGTAGCTCTCTTGCTGACATTGTGGCGTGCTTTTAGCCTTTAGTCCTGCTTTAAATTCACCAACAGCTCATATCCAAGGTTAGTCATAAGTGCAATGCGGGGTTAGGAGGTAAGGTTTAGGGTGATGCAAGAGTAATATTAAACAAGATTGATGTTCAGGGAGCTGCGGTCACCTGAATGTTATGACTGGAAGGCCGATAGTTCAAACTGGGGAAATGTAGTTTGTTTGGGCCAAACGCTGGCCTTTTAAATCGGATAGTATCTCATGATGGTCTGAATGCTTCAGAGGCTTTTCCACCCAGGCAAGAATACAATTCTGGTGGAAACAATGAATACTTACTAATACTAATACTAATACTAATATTTTAGAATTTTCCTGAGCAAGAAAATGGGATATCGGCACAAAATGTAATCTATTGGCAGCTTCAATCCAAATATATCGGTATCAGCTTTCAAAAACCCATATTGGTCAAACCCTAATATCATATGCTTCTAAGTAAGGAACTGCCAACTGCTCCATTAGGTTTGGTCAACATTAGAAGATGTGACCAGGCAGCTCCCAGATGTGAATGTAACTTTGACTGTGTTGCAGGGTATTACTGAAGAATCAAATGTACCCTAGTTAAATCAATAAAGGTGTGAGTCAGGGTGGATTCAACAACAAAATGGCTCTGCAGCTGCAGCTATTGAAGGCCCTAACTGTAATAGAAGCATGCTGCTCCCTGGTGAAACATGATTACCCCGACACTGGCTTTGTTTACATAGCCTACTGATTTGAAATATGAGTTTTATATATCCTGAGCCTGGAGGAGGTTTGCTTACATGTGTAAAGTGTTCCTAAACAATAAACTACAAAAGACCTTTATTTTGAAAGAAATAAAGAAAACTGTTCTGAAAAGCTTAAATCCAGCATTATATATCTGAAAAGCGTAAATCCAGCATTATATATAGATACATATATAAATATATCTATATAACTAACCTTGCTGTATGTCTTTCATCTCCAGGTGGAGGCTTGATATGAGGATGCCCACAGCCTGGGAGCGCTTACCATCCAGCAGCTTAATGAGCTGACACACACACACACACACACACACACACACACACAGACACACACACACACACACACACACAGTTACCATGACTACCTGAAAATTGCTGAGCATTAGTGAGGGTCATTAGTAGAGAGGCTATGGTTAAGAGACAAACACTGTACCTTAATGCATTAGCACCATGTGCATTTGTAAACAGCTGTCAGGCCAGAAGGCTTAATGTATCTTAATGGGAAATCAGGTTACTGGGAAAACAAGTCCTACTACTCACGTTTGACATCACTTTTTTGACCAAGTAAAAAGATGGGTTTCTTTCAGATCATATAGTATGGTGGAATTATGTCTCTACTACATGCAAATGCAGCAAACACAAATAAAGTCACAAAAAAATGCAACTGGAGCACATCAGGATTTCAAGCCAACTTCATGAGGTGGGAGGAAATGAATAGAAAGAACTGAATAGAAAACAAAACAGTGGAGAAAAATATACTTATAGTGTCAAGAAAGTATAGAAATCCAGATCCAGGCAGCTGTGAATTCAATATAAAATGTCTTTATTTGGAGGCAGCATCACCTGTGTTTCACCCTCCCTCAGGGTGTAAAGGTACTGTATATATAAATAAAGGTATTTTATATTGATCTCAGAATAGTGCCTGGACCTGGATTTATATACTTTCTTCTCTTGACACTACAAGTGCATTTTTTCTACTGCCTTGTTGCCTTGTAAACTCAATGGCATCAACCCCCTCTAGTGAACAAGGGACACATTGCAATCTTACTGCCCTCTACTGTGTTACTGCTACCTACAGTATTGTCTAGGAATCAGCTACAGGAAAAATTCCCAAAAGCTGATTTGTTTCTGATAGAGATGAAAATATCAAAATTCAATATATTGCGATACAAAAATGTGACAATGCGTATCATGGGGCAGAAAAATGAATCGCAACATTTTATTCTGCTGTAGTAATCACAAACTAGACGGCTTGACTTTCACAATTTCACAAGCTCTCCATCCATCCTCCAAATTATATTATTTACACTTTGTAATGACAATTTTTAAATTGTTGTTTACGTTCTAGCAAGCCAATGCCATTGCTAGAAAGATTTGTGGCTCAGACATAAACAGAATTTTGCACAGACACTTTGTTGTCGTTTAACTTTTATTTATTACATCGTATCGTGGTGGTATTGAACCGTGAACCCCATATCACATATTTATCGTGAGGTAAGCATATTGCCTCATCCCTAGTGTCTGATGTTATAGTTAATGTTCCGTATTACCTTCCTGGCTTTGGCTTTCTTCTCATAGGCCTCTGACAGCGGTTTCCTCTTGGTCTGTGTGGTGGTCTTGGCGAAGAGGTCCTCGAACTCAGTGGTGTTGATTATATTTGGTTCCTCTAAAGAGTTCCATAGTGTGTTGTTACTGAGGAAGACAGAGAGACAAGTTTTAATTGTATGATTTATTCTGTATATTTATTGTATGATTGATCAATACAATGGTTGTCTATGAGAAACCCTTAACCTGAGCTAATTCTGTCATTTTGAGATTTGACTTTTTGATTGGATTCAATGGAGCGTTTTAGCATCCCATGATGGATTAAATGCTGTTTCAGAGGCTTTTTCTTGGGCATGAAAATGGTCAAACTTAAAGATATTGAATATTGACACAAAATATCATCTATCGGCAGCTTCAATCCAAATATATTCTGAAACTGTGGAGGAATCACTGAATACTTGTCATTTTTTGGCATGAAAATGAACAAATTTAGCAATATTGAAAACCACAAAATATCAGCTAGTATGGATCCTAAACACATGTTAAGTTCATGCTGTTGCTGTCATCAGTAAATGTATAACCTGTAATGTTGTCCCACCCTTAGACGGGTGCTGTTGGATATATGAAAGCCTAATGCAAGGCTGTGTTTGACTGTCAAAGTTAACAACCATTGTATTGGAGTCAATTGCTTTTGCCTTGTCTTTTTTCGCCTCAAAAGCAGTTTTGACTTTCTGCTGAGACTGCTGTGGGAACTGCTCAGTGACGTGTGTGGGCCCTTTTTTTTTTTTTTAAATATCTGAGAATGCCGGCTAGAATACTGCTTCAAACTCTGCCAAATAACATTTTTCTCCCTGTCCAAAAATCACAAGATTAGAAACATTTTTTTCAGATGATGTTTGGACCGGAGAGAGCCACACACAAACTGTTGGAGACTGTGGTTAACATAAGTGCACGCTTGGCTGCAAAAACCTAACTAAAGTGGATGTCTGAGTGTGGGTTCTGAGGGATAAGGAGGCCTTTCACAAAGTATCAGCTTTCAGACTGGACAGCCAAGGAAACCTGCAATCACAACACCACACAAATCACTGTCTCCTCTTCAACTGAGCCTAGTCTTGGTTTCTGTCTTGACTGATGTCCTTGCATGTATGTCAGTATGTAGAGTGGAATAATTGCAGTTGTCGATCCGTCTCCGCATCGTTGTCACCAAGACAAATTCTTGCTCATTGATTGTACTTGACAATTAAAGTGATCCCGATGATGGGAGACTGATGACTGCCATCTTGGCTTCTAGTCTAAACCAGTAATGTCTAGTAAGTGATGGTGCTGAGCCCATGGATCTACTGCAATTACACTCATATAAAAGAGAAGAAGAAACTACGTTGAAGTTGTACCACTGCAAAAATTGAGCATGAAACTGCTGAGTTGGAGGTGGGTAAACTTTGACTACACCATCCAATTCAGTCAATGGTAATAAGGCTTTTACGTGAATATACTCTATTTATTTCGATAATTCTACTTCGAATCAGATGGCATCAAAATGTGCGGCAGCAATCTTTGATTTTGTTTAGGAATGTCTTAGGTATACTTGTATCTCACAGTGATTTTTAAGTTTAGTGATAGTAGGTGAAGGATTACACACATGTTGTCAGGTAAATCAACGCCTTAAACTCTTTAAACTGAACCCCCATAAAGAAGGAAAGGCCTCAGTCCTCGGCGGTGAACCTACTTATTTTCCTGGATCTGGATTCTGGTCCAGTAGAGGGGCTTCATGGGGCAGGAAGGCTCCACAGACGGTTTCCTGGGAGGTTTATCCACCACAAAACCCCCCAGTAGAGGAGGAGGTGGTGGGGGAGCCAAGCCTGGCATCGGCGGAGGGGGTGGAGGGGGCGGCGGTGGTGGAGGGCCATCTGATGTCTGCATCTGGTTTGGGGCTGATGAGAAACATGGCGGAGGTGGCGGTGGAGGAGGGGGCAGCAGAGTCTGGAAAGGGGCTGGTGGTGGTTCTGACAGAGGCGGCGGTGCTCCAGGAGGAGGCGGATGGGGCGGCGGGACAGATGATGAGGAGGAGAGAGATGCGTCCTCCCTCTGTCCGGCCAGGCTGAGGCTGATGGAGGCCAGGTCCAGCTTCTTAGGAGCCACCTTCTGCTGCTGAGGGCTTACGCAGGCTCTCCCCGCCGACTCCTCATCCTCCTTGATGAAGGTCTCCCGGTCGGTCTGGATGCAGACGGTGCGGAAGGACTTGTGTAAAAGGTCGTCTCCCGTGGACACGGCGACGTCTCGGAGGTCCGCGCGCCGCCGGGTGCCAGCCAGGGAGAGCTCGGCCTGTAGCTGGGCCAAGGTGTACTCCAGGTGGCTGACATTGTCCTCGTTTTCCACCCTCAGCCTGGACAGCTGCTGGGTGTAGTCCTCCTGAAATAATGCTGGTTAGACTTGACATCCATGGAGGCGAATATAGGCCAAGGCAGCAGGCATTTACTATCAGTATTGCATAAGGTTTGACCTCTGATGCATCAAGATCTAATGACTTTTGTGCATTTTTGAAAAGCACTTCTTTCTTTAGTATGTAAAGTTTGCACCACCTCACACTATACCATGGCTATACACCACGCTTCATACTTTATACTTCATGCTTTACACAGACCTGTAAGTTCTCCAGTTCTTCCTTGCATTCTCTCTTCAGCTGCAGAAGGGCAGCCTGGTGCTCTGAGAGGAAATAGAGCAGAAGAGAGAGAAATGATGAGAGAGAGCTGTACAATAGGCCCATGTGCTTTTGGGTACCACAACAGATGTTCGTTATTACAGCAGTGGTGGCCGAGAGGGCTTTCTTTACAGTGATGGGTACAATGGTGAAGTGGCTGGGTACAAGCCGCAGCCGAGCAAATTACAACAACCAGGAGGCACTTGGGAACTTTGGCTAATTTTACATAACAACATAAATCTGGGTTTATTCACTGCAGGGGGCTGGGAGGTGCTTGAGGCCATAGTTGTTGAAGACACACTGACTGGGTTATTCTGGTCTAAAACAATGCATAACTTTACCACAAGATGGCAGTAGATCCTCAAAAGTAATTAAAAGATCTGCTCAACAGACCTTGGCACACAGGATACTGGCTGTAGCTTGCATCTTGGTCAAACTCGCTTTAAGCAAACACTAAGCCGTTAATGGATGATTAAGCCTATCATTTTGGGCAGTTGGCAGGTGTATGTATTGTCAGCAGAGCAGGCTGGAAAGTAGGTGTGTACACATGGGGCACACATTTGTATCCCTGCCCAAACAACCCTTGGTAATCCAACTGATGAACAGAAGTAGGTTTATTTCAAGTAAGGTAGAAGAGATAAAAATTTTGATCACTCCTCCTTGAAAATTCTTTGAGAAGTTGATATTTATGACTTCCATGCTTTTAAAATAGCCTAATTGCAGTGTAGTGTAGGCTACATTGCACATTTGCCCCAAGTCAAATAGTGTTTTTTTTACCCTACAACAATGACAGGAAAGTATCTGAAAGTCAATTTGTTGGCCTGTTAGTGATTGGCAACTTACTTCTGCACCTAAGCTAGAAGCACTGACTGTTGCTCAAAGGCACAGCAGTAAATGTCTTATGTGACCCCAGTCTGCAATCTGAATGCCTTCACATAGGTAATGGAGAAATACACTGGATAGTTTCCTTCGCTGTGGACACACACAGGGTGGAGGTGTGTTTGCCTTATCAGTATTACACTCTACTGTACATCCATCACATGATACCACAGAGCAAACACTGCCACCCTCTGTACTGCTCTGTCTCAAACAAACATTTGTCACAAATATTTGGCTCATAGTGTTAGTCATAATGATATGGCTGCGTGAGTTTTCTTTTATTTCCTCTTGTTCCAATATTTCAGTGGACATAATGTTTTGGTAATGTAATATTTCTTTGTATAACTTTGTCAATACCTGCTTCTGTGTACTTAAGTCCAACTTTTTCCTCCTTGAGTGGCGGCCAGACGGCTTGTAGACGGCCAGGAGTTCGTTCCTCTCCCTCACCTGGGGTGGATGCCTCTGACTAGGGGGAAAGAGATTAAAACAGAGTTATGACTAAATCAACTGTACGTAGACCTTTTAGATCTTTACAGACACAAGAGCATTCAAATCATGTCTCAGGTATAAAGGTATTTTTCCAGAAGCGTCCACAGAAAGAACTAAAGCCTGTGGAATCCCTTAATTAATATTCCATGTTCATAACACAATGCATACTTTGCCATCAGAGAGGGTTTTCTTCTCTGGCGTCTTATTGGACGTTCTCTCAAAGAGGGCTCTCAGCACATCTTTATCGCTTCTAATCTTCTTCCTCACGGCCTCCAGGTCCACTTTGTCTGTTAGGTCCTTCTTTAAAGGCTTGGGGGTGAAGAAGGCCTTGAAGGCATCGAAGGCTGCCTCTGCGCTAGAAACAGGAGGTTTCATAGGCTCTGACCACTCTGAAGCGTCTGCTGGCTCCTCTGTTTCATGGTTCACTTCTTCCCTCTCTATCTCTTGACACTCTTCGTTCTCACTCCTCTCTCTCATCTCATCCCTCTCTCCCTCAGCCTCCTTGCTCTCTCCCTCCGACTCATCAGCGGACTCTGTCCTCTCTTCGACTTTGTTCTCCTCTGTCTCGTCTCCTTTCTTGTCCCGGTTTAGGAACTGGGAGATTTGGTCCAGGAAGCTTCCCTGAGCCTTGGAGTCCCCCTGCTCCTTCTCGAGCTCGGGTAAGATCGCCCTCCTCGCTCCCTGGGATGGAGGTTTGATCTGGGCCACGGTGTCGTGCTCAGGCCCCGCCACCCCTTTCCTCAGGACCCTCAGGCCGCTGAAGAGGGCAGGGAGCTGGATGGACTTGTCTGTAGGGGAACCTGGGGAGAAGGTGGTCCTGGTCGTGGCGGATCCAGGCGGAGGGTCACTGGCTGGGTGTGGTGAATCGTCCTGTGGGCTGGGACGATCGTGAAGCTCGGTGGTGGAGTCTCTTTTTTTCTCGTCTTCATTGTCCTCCTCTACACCTTTTGCCTCCTCTTCATCCTCCTGTGTAAAGTGCGAAGGCCCACCGGTTTGCTCCTTAGCATGCTCCCAATTTGGAGTTGCTGATTTAACCTGTTCTTCAACAGCAGGTTCTGTCCTAGTCAGAGTTATCACTACATGTCTGGTGTTGGAAGATCTGGTTGCAGATTCCCCGGTTTTCACTGCAGAGAAGATCTCAGAGTCAGAATCCACATCCTCAGTAGACATAGCCGATGGTGTGACAGAAGAAGTGATGAAATGGTCTTCTCCACTGTTATTACTGAGCATGTCCTCATTGTGGTAGTCCATGCTTTCAATGTTTTTGTCTGGTTTTGTCACTTCCTGGTTGGGTTCCTTAGCCTCATCCTGCTTGACACTGACTGGCAGAACGCAATCACAATCGATATTTGCGCAGTCAGTTGAAATGTGTTGACTTTTTGGTTGCATGGATTCATTCAAGACACATTCTTCCATTGAGTCCTCTGCTTTGTGGCAACCCTCACGTGTGGCTTTGTTGTAATTGTCTATTTTGTCATTGCGTTCGACTGTGCACCCACTTTGATTAAGGATGTCTGGGGATTTTCTCTGGTTGTGCTGGTTTGTGTCTATGGTCTGTTTGCCCATATTGAATTCCTCTGAGGAGCCACTCTCAGTGTTTATGTTATGTCTTTCTTCAATGCTCTCCTCTGATGGGTTCCCTGTTTCCCTCATAGGTGCCTGAACCTTGTTTCCATTCACACTACCATCCCCCACTGAGTTATAGGTCATCTCCTCTCTTTCAACAGGCAATATGAGTTGAGATGAGGAATCTCTGTTATGCTTGAGAACATCTCCAAAACTCGAATCCCTGTTGTTCTTTAGATTGCCATTGAACTCAGTGTCTCCCTGCATTATGTCCCCATTCTCTTCCTCTGAGAGAGACCTGTAGAACTTCAGGATGGCAGCCTGCTGTCCCAGCTGCTGGGAGTCAGATCTGTGGGTGAAGATGGTGGTGAACTTGTCCAGGATGGAGTTAGTAGGATGTTCTGGGAAAGCTTTTCCCACAACCTCAGCACTGTGGTTACCATTAACTCTGCTCATATCCATGACTTGCCGTTTTAATGCAACTTCATATCATCTTACACAAGAAAAATGCAGTCTTAATAAATATGGTCTCTTTGGTAATAAGACATCTGTATGGCATGCAGTCCTTATCCCAAAAACATTTGTCTAACCGATTCCACAATCATGCAAATTCTGCATCCGAAGAAACTACTATAGCCAAGAAATATGGTATTCAGTACAGTCTCTTAGAAAGTCATATCATCACCTCTGAAAATCCAACCTGCTTTCGCTCCAGTTTGTTGAAAAGAATGGCTTTATCCTTTAACTGTAACAACAGTTCCTTCATGTCTTACCAGAGAGCTAGCCTCCCAAACCTAAAAATGGAAGCAGCTGTTAGTCACGCAGGGTAGCCAATGACAGCAGCGAAATCCAAAGAGTAATGGAAAAGTAAGGGTTTCCAAGCCCAGATCCATGGCCCTGCTTGCCGGAGTGACTCAGAGCCTGAGCTCAACCTTGCACTCGCTGCCAGATTCAAGTCCCATCTTTTGTTTCCTATTTTCAGCCTCCTAGTCCCTCTGGTTCCTCTGTACCTGCTGTAGCGGTTTACCAGCAGCTTTCAGCAGCATCTTGGATGTCATCCTACAGGTTGTGACAGTGTAATTGAAAGCAGATGGCGTCTTCAGCCTTTGCGTCTTCAACTTAAACTTTCCTCCCTAAGGCTTGTTCATCGCCACAGTAGTTGCTACGGTTTCAGGCAACACCCAGACAGATCCGTGTGCTGTGCTGCATAGGAAGCCACCCAGAACACATGGCAGGACACCACACCCAGAGCAAGAGGAGTGTAAATAGGAGTGCAAGAGGCCGCTTGCTAAACATTTGGCTTGTGAATCTATAGTTACTGGGAAGTCTCTCCACTCCCTTGCAGGTTCTGAGCAACACCAGGCTAATCTGTGCTTCTTAGTGAGTCTAACCCCACCTACTACACCCCACTGCTAATCTGCTCAAATCACATCTAACATATCAGTTGATAGTGAAGACTTTTTCACTTTCTTGATTGTCAGCATATAGACAATTGGATTTGTGACCGTTTCAAGTTTGTGGGCTATCATGCGTGTTTAGAGTTCTTATTATTTGCATATCTAAAAATGATAAAACATAGAGTGAAACAAAATAATACTGCAATATAATAAAATATATAAAGGTGAGATTAAAAAGGAGTTTATAAAAACATTAAGATAAGACAACAAAAAAATCAAGATAGCACACAAATACATCGTCATACTCTAAAATTAACTTCTTAAATAGTTCCCCTGGCTGTTCTCAGGTTCCACCCTTGTTTGCTTTTATGTTCAGATATTACTTCACAACAGCTTCATTCAGCCTGCAGGTAAGTGAAGGATCAAGCGATAGCATTATATAACTTGGTCTGAGGCTTAATGTATGTACTCTATGTGTTTGAGACATTGTTTTACCCTGTGGTGGCCTTAACACCTAATCTTAGTAATACTAATAAAGTGTTTTTGCATTCCCGGGGGGGGGGGGGGGGGGCACTGCAGCCTTTATGCAAGCTGCGTTTATGTAACAGTAATGAATCTAGATAATCCTATGAAATAGCATTAGCATCTGAGTGCACACAACACTAATTAGACCCTGAACAAACACACTGGCCTGAATCCAGCATTAGGCAGTGGAATTACAGCGTGTGCAGAATGCATAGATCACTACACCATAACACAATCATGTTATTGCATTCAATGTTCTCTTTAGCTGCTGTAGTAAATAGTGCCAACCTAATTTCTTATGTGATTTATATCAAAGTATGACTCTAATGTAAAGCGGATAAGAAATTATAAATCATCCAATATGTACAAATTGCAGCTAACTCTAGTATTCTGCTTCACAGTCCATACAAACCTAGTGGAAGTCATACTTCATAAATGATGGGGGTTTAAACTCTCTTAAAGCAGCTAAGGGGTTCAGTGGGAGGACGTGGATGAGGAATCTATAATTATATGTTGGAGACTTGGATAGTGTGTGAATCGCTCGTCCAGATCATGACTCAAACTTTGTCATAAATGCAACAAATTATTAAAATTGAATTAGCAGTGACAGTCCTCAAGCCCCCTAATTACAGGTTTTACATATTCTTCCTCTGCCTCTTGTAAAAATTTGTTCCACATTAGTGAACATTCAATGCTGTCTCCTGAGCCAGACATGGGAAGGGTTTGTCCTGCCCCACCGGCTGCGATGACAAAGTGATGCACAGCTCCATAGTAAATGAATTAGAAAAGATGGAAATAATCTCTGGTGATTGGGGGTAGATTGTCTGGTTTGGAACTGATTGTCCGTAATTTAAAGCTTGGATGGTTACACAAAATCAGTCTCAGCTTCTCTGAGTATCTTCAGGCTGTATATCCAATGACAGGATAGATTATAGTCTAGACTTTTTGGTTTGGCAGTTATTCATGTTCACAAATACTGTTTAGGTTGTCCTATGAATATCACGTTTTATTCCTATTTAAACTACCAATCTTGATCAAGCCCAATCCCAAACCTATCCTATATTTACTAGCCAAATTACACGTTTTTATCATAATACCTGCCTACATATTGCTCATGCAATATGCTAATGCTCATAAAATGGGTTACTTCAGCAGTGGATGTTATGAGGGAAAGAGTGAGTTTGGTGTGACCGGTGTGACAAGTGTGATGCATGACAAGAAATCAGCCTGTCAATCAGCTTAAAGGAGCCAGACGCCGATCAGCAGACAGCAGGCCGACAGCTGGCACTAAATGTAAATCTACTTTGTAGGTGCATACACACATGCATAGGGAGGGAGGGAGAGAGAGAGAGAGTGAGAGAGAGAGAGAAAGAGAGAGATTTTAAACCCAGTAAACTACCACTACCTGCTAATGCCGATACCATTGCTCATACAATGCACCTACACAGTTGCATTAAATCCGTTCCCTTGTGTAACCATTGGGAAAACAGCATTCTTTCAGCCACAGTGCGTCACACAGTACCAGTACATGAGGTCATTTAATGAACCTGGACCTAAAGGGCTACTATGTTGTGACAGTGCCAAGACACCTCACTCCATTGTAGTGCAGAAACAAAACTAGGTCAATGTCATGATGACACAGCGTTATTGAGATGAGGGCTATATTCGACTTCCTCTGACACTCACTAAATGTATGGTCTCATTTTTATGGCATGCATTCATTTCGTTTTTATCTGTTGAAATAGTTTATATTTCTTTGCCAATACTTTGAAACTTGTGCAATTCCAGTTCACACCACAGGGAGGAGCTGTAGCCTTATATAGGCTTTAAAGGGCGCTGCCGTCGACTCTCAGAGTTGACGAGCAGTACTGAGGGACAGTCAGTAATTAAACTCTCCTCCTGCCTTCATTTCCCCTGTTTTCCCTGTTAGAAACGGGTCAGTATAAAACCACTCTTCAAAATAGTGAAGCTAACGTATCAATCATCATAAACTCATGAACCAGACTTTTCACTATGCTAGTTAAGTGTAAGTGAATGGAGGATAGGGCATCGTCATAAGTGGAAGTTATGACAAGATGGCGGCCCACACCTTTAGTTAATTTCTCTGTGTTTTATGACTCAAACTTGGTCCTGTGAATGTATTTTATAAACTAATAGCTTTTGGTTAACCAATACTATACAGTTAAATGTATGCGGTGAAACATGAATGTATAAAAGTTTGTATGCTAACCTGTTATACGTTAGCTAGCTGACATGTGTACGTCAGAACCTCCTTGGTGTATGTTGGTTAGCTAGTATGCTAATCATTAGCTTTTGCCAAACCTTATGGTTCACAGAAAACTAAAAGGAAGAAGTGGTGTATTCTTCAGTACCTTAAGTCAATTTATTGATTTATCCATGAAGATATTCTGTAACTAGGCAGATATGAGTTTAGCATTATGTGTAACAGTAATGCTGACTGTAATGTATTCAGTAGCTATATTTAAAGTTTAAGTAAAGCTATGGTAACCCAATAGATTTAGATTTAAAATAATTTGTTATTTAAATAAAAGAGTTGACGAGCAGTACTGAGGAACAACAGCTAAACTGTCCTGTCTTCATTTTCCCTTATTATCTGTTGATGGGATCCCAGCCCCTTGGGACCTGTAACACTCTCCTCCCCAGAACCAAAGTGTGTCTGAATGATGTGAAAACTACAGAGGTGCAATACAAAGGTAAGAGTGCTCAAACCCCCCACACCCCATCCCTCTCCCCACTTTTCCATAACCTCAACCATAGAATGTTTATGTCAGTGTGGTTGAGGAAAAGTTACAAGTAAAGGGAAATTACACTTTTTATATACTTTATAAACCAAGAGTTAATAGTCTGCAGGTTTTCATTCCAACCAAACACTACACCAGGTGAGTTCACTGATCAGTTCCTCCTCTCTGGTTGAAGGTGTGTTAATCAGTGAAATCACCTGCTGTGATTGGCTGGAATAAAAACCTGCAGACTCTTGGGTCACGATGGGCACATGGTTGAAAACCTTCTGGTCTAGACAACCCAAAATCGTGCGAGGCTCTCCTTCGCGTCAAGCCACCCGTGCTTCTCACCCGAGGCTCTGGGGAGAGGGGCGTGGGCGTGTCGGCGATGATGTCATCTTCGGGCGCCGTGATGCGCAGGAAGTCGACGTGTCTCGGTCTGGAGGGGTGGGACAGGGCCGTGCAGAAGAGGAGAGACTCCTCCACCTCCCGCTGCCAGATCTCCTCCTGTCTCTGGAGAGCCTCGTCTGGAGAAGAACAAGCAGAATCACTATCATTGTGGCATCTTGGTGGATCAGCAGGCTAGGTGTATAATATGCTAAATACTAGGGATGGGACAATGTATAAAAATTCAATATATGGCAATACAAAAATCTCTATACCCTGAAAGCTGTTCTATAAATGCTCATAGCCCTCATCTTTGCATGTTTGAGGTAATTTAGTTAGAAATAAGAAGCAGTAATGTACTGGTCCATTTCCGCCTTGTAGTAGATTTTGTTTGAGATGACCTCCATTCCTCTTGTAAATGCCTGACACATAAACCACCTGAATGCCAAATAAACCAAATGCAGAGAGCTTTTAAAAGACCAACTGATTTTCTAGCCCTGTGGTAAATCCTCTGTGTTAAATTAAGCTTTAGTGTCACCATGAGGATAAAAGGAGGAACTTCAGCCTAGAATATAATGTTCCACTTCTGCATTTCAAAAACAAGACAAAATATGTTATATAAGTGTATAAGAATATTAGGACGATTAAGGAAATGCACCAGAATGCAATACAGCTTTTGCTCCTGCAATATTGTGATTTGACTCCTTTTAAACTACGTAACTTTGGAGTAAAAACACACATATCCAAATCTTGTACAGGTGCCAGGCAGAATACAAAGCATGATACCCTGAAAGCTGCTCCAAAGGTGTATAAATATATTAACACTTACAGTAGGCAGGTGATTTTGAACGTCACCTCTCTAGATGTTAATGCATGCATACACCTTGGGAGCAGCTTTCAGTGTGCAGATTTTGCTTTTTACAGACATTGCACCAAGGTTTATTATAAGTTGCCTTTTTGATGATTGGTTAGTAGTGAATGTCATAGTTATGGAGGCTGAGGAAGTGGTGTAGTGGGGGTGAGGGGGTGAGGGGGGGGGGGGGGGGGGGGGGGGGGGGGCAGTGTGCCAGGTGGTTGGATGACGATGAGGATGCAGCGGGGGCAGGTGCTCTTAGATGGATAGCTGGCGTTAGGAGGTTGACAGCTGATGATCCCTGGCCAACTGTGCTAATTGAACAACTGTCAAGAGCACACAGTGCAGCTGTAAGGCGAGAGAGAGTCTGAAGTAGCGTTTCCATTTATCACTACAATTATCACACAGTATATTACTGTATGTTTTAACAAAGTCAATAGTCTGATTGAATTGGGATTCCTCTGAGCTGCCCAGTATAACCACTGCCTGCTGTAAGCACCTCTACTGGAGCAACTGGGGAATTCCTTAGTCATGGTCCAAGTTGAACATGGCACTAACGCTGTTCCCACTGAGGGCACCCATGCTAAAAATGTATGCACCCATGGTTCTGTAAGGCACTGTGGGTAAATGCATCCACCAAATACTAGATGTCCTCAAATTCAGCTAAACCTGGAGGGGGAGGAGAGTGTGTCATCTTCACTTCTTCCATCCTGTTTTTCCCAGCTACTGAACTGATGATTTTCTGTCACAAGCTCCCCTCTCTAACCTTTGGTATGGAGAGTAAGTTATGTTAGATGCGTCAAATTAAAGCAGCATGGCATTTCAGATGCCAACAGAGAGGCCAGTTGTGTAACCTCCAGCGGACACATAACCATACTCAAAGCCAGATTAAACAGATCACATTGTTCCAGCTTATGGAAATGTGTTATCTGTCCTAAATTCAGCCACATTAAACAGAATATTGGATTTTGAGAATCGTCCTCAAAGCCCTCATTGAAGGCTCTCCATCCCTCCCTCTCTCTGTCTCTCTCTCTCTCTCTCTCTCACTCTCTCTCTCTCCCTCTCTCTCATTCTAATCATCATCCTCCACAGATTTCTTGTCATTCGCGAGGCTCAGAGCATTAATCCTATTTGGACAGCCAGGCGTTCCTGCTGCCCTGCCTGGATGGGCTTTCATTTCCTGAAAGGCTAAGAAGGGCCGTCAGACTCTATTCCGACCTAACTGATCTAGCACTGAGAGTACAAACACTTAGACTGCACACACGGACAAAGAAGTTGTAATGGGAAGTGAATGCTGTGAAGGGAATCAGTCTGTCAGCACTGAGTGAATGGCAGACAATTTGAATCAGTTTTAAAAACAGATACAGGTGTAATGTCCCATGTGAAAAACACTCACCTTTCAGCCATATTAACACTTACTCATAAGTATACCACCTCATGGAAATGATCAACAAGAGGCACTTGAGCTGCCTAATGTCACCATGATATAGTAAACACTAAGAGTTATGCTAATGAGGTTATTAAGTAAGCTAATCAATGCATTAATTAGAAAATATTTCTATGTCAACATACTTGTCTTCACATAACACATGGGTGGTATTAATATGAACTTTATATCTTAAAGCATTAAGCAGTCAAGTAGTTTCAGTTTTGTCCTCATTAATATGCAAATGTATGCAACAAGGTGCTCCAAAATCTAATCAGATCATCTACTCTATAGGGGGAACCTGTGGTGAAAGTTATTTTGTTCACAAGAATGTGTCTACACACTGACAGGCAGGCAGACAGACACCACCGTGACGACATAATAAACCATAACCATAAAAAAAGGACTTACATGGTGTGATGCACCAACATCATGCAAGAGCGCACAGCTGACTTCTTGTTTTCTATTAGACATTCCTAGAGCAATTCGTCCAGTATGGTGCTAAATCCTGCTGTGTGCTTCTATTATATTAAGATATAGACAAAGAGATCCAAAATATTTGTCAAACACCATTAATTCTCATCACAAGTCTTACATCAAACTGTTCTGTTGGAATGTATTCCAGCAGAACTGGTGGTTGGTAAAGATAGCCCGGCGAGCCCCTTGGATAAGAGTTTAAAACTGCAGTTAACTCATGGAGGTTAAGTCAAGATTACGCTACCCTCCTGCACAGTTCAAATTTTTCTTCCCCTATTCCCCCCCTCCACCCCCTCCACACACACACACGCACTAATCCTGTTCTGTAGAGGGGAGCTCTTGCCGTCTCAGGTCAGTGCACCCCCCAGCATCGCACCAACCAAACCCTGCCACCAGGGTATCCACATCAGGTGCTCACCTAGTACTTCACGCCTGAGCAAACGCACACACACACACACACACACACACGCACAGACGTAGCGGTATGTCAAACCAGCATGGGGTCATTATTCACAGACTACCACACATCCTTCAGGTCTGCTTCAGCAGCTGTGGTGAGAGAGAGAGTGAGTGTGTGTGTGTGTGTGTGTGTGTGTGCATGCTCAAATGACCCAGAGGAGACAAGAGGAGAGGATGAGACCAGACAACACCAGGCTAGGCTAGAGAATTAAAATCAGAGCGCTGTAATCAATGTCCAAACCTGACAGTCAGAAGTCGGCATGTACCACCATCAAAGCCCTCCGCTCTTCTTATTCTCTTCACTCCACTAACCAACCTCTAAATTCCAATGTTATGTTTTTCACAAAGTTTGTACATAAGGTCCATGTCTATCTGACGCACACACCCTTTTAAACATGGAACATATTTAAAAGGGTGCCTGCTTTCTCTTGTTTTCATTATTTAATCTTGGCAGCAGTATTAGAATCTAGTAGTGGTAGCATATTATTTATTTATTAGTATTTTTAACTGAAGAGAGCACAGAGGCCAGACTGGCTTCTCCCTCACTGATGCATCTATAGGCCTGTGTCTGAATCTGAGTCTGGTTCTGTTCACTCAACCTCAGATCTAACCAAGCCACTTTCTTTCTGGTATTCCTCTGATCCATTTCTGTTCCGCTCGTGACGGAGGTGGCACTTCCAGCCCCCCGAGGGAATAAACTGAGCTCGTCCACTCTATCTGACCCGCAGAGTTGGCTGCTTCATGCTTACCAGTCAGGGTCAGAGGCAAAGAGGGATGACCGGGCCCAGGACTGGACACACAGGAGGAGGACAGAGGGGACAGGATGGGGGACCTGCCCTCAAAGCTGCTAGATGTTCTTGGAGACACATCCAGGATTGCAGAGAGACAGGGCGAGGGCGTAGAAGAGGTTTCCGCAACGGTTGAAAGAGACGGTGACGAAGAATAGTTTGGCACCGTCAAGTCGTAAGGATCTGGCAATGCCGAGGAGTTCCACACCATGCTTAAGTCACAAGAAGTCTTCTTAGCGTCTGTGAAGGGTTCACTCTCTGCTTTCGCTGGCCTCCAGTCTTTGGCATCCCCCAGGCCCTCCATCCTCAGGGCTTGACGCAGACTCTGGCTCAGAGCCTCACCAAGGGCACGAAGCTCCTCAAATGGGAGAGGCTTGTCTTGGTCGGACCCCCCATCCCGGGTCTGCAGCTGGGAAAGAGTGCCGAGTTCAGGCTGGCATCTCTGTTGCAGGACTTGGAGCTGCTGTGGAGCCTCTGCTGTGACCCCCTCACCCACACATCCATCTGAGGTAAACTGGAACTCATCCCTGTCCTCTCTGATCCAGTCTGCGCTGGTGAGACTCACCCGGCGTATGATGCCCTCCACCTCCTCGATCTTCCCCATGACTCGACACGCTGCATCCCTCTTCCCCATCTCCTCACACCGCCGCTGGGAGGACTTGTTTTCCACACCCTCTGCCCTCTGTTCCTCATCCACTTGGCTGGCTGCCCTGGTAGGGCTCAGGGCCTGGGCGATCCCCCCTTCTGGAGAATTCCTGGTGCTGTCTTGGGTCTCACTAGTCCCCTGAAGGCTAGAGGGGGAGATGCATGTAGTGTACATCTCATTGTCGTACTCTGAGAGGTCTGTGTCGGAGTCAATGAGAGTGAGTTCTTCTTTTAGAGATAGAACGTCTCCGGGGGAAAAAGGGTATGTCTGGCTAGAATACCTAAGAGAAACTGCAGAAGAGGGGCCTGGCAGCTTCACTGCCCATGCTGGTGTTGGGTCATGGGGACTCCACTCCCTCTCCTCCAACACTGAAGTACCTCTCTCCTCTCTCTCTTTCCCTATGGCTCTCTTTCTCCTGGCTGTGGGATTGCAGATGGCCGGCCTCTGTTCCACTACGTCCCACTCCTGGGTCTCCCCAAAGGTGGGAGTGCTCATAATCCAAAGCTTCTTCAGTCTCCTTCCCCTCGGCGCTGCTCGCGGACTCCCGGGTGTCAGCTTGAGAGTGTGCTGAAGGGTGCCGGTGCAGTCTAGCTCCTCCATTCTCCTCCTCCTCTTCCTGGGGATCTGGACTGCGGGGGACCTCGGCGAGATATCCTGGCTCCCCAGATAACTCTGGAGGTTCGGCTTAATCTTGGAGCCCTGGTGGTTGCCCATGCCCATGAAAGCCTGGCAGTCTAAACACAACGGTAACAGCTCTGTCAGCCAGTGGAGCTCAGAAGAGTCGTCCACTGCCTCGAGGTTTTCTTTAAAATCCTGAAGGCCAAATTTGTCTGCTTGACCCCCCTGCACCGTCTCAGCTGGTCCCTCCTCCTCGCAGCTGGGGGTTAGTCCTGGTTGGTAAGTGAGAGGGGCCTCCGAGGGGGCAGCCGGGCCCCTGCAGAGGGAGAGGGATGGACTCACACAGCTCCTCTCTCTGATGGGGACGTAGAGACGCAAGGTAGTGTGAGTCTCCTTCATGATTTTGGTTTATTGCTGTAGGCAAAGCAGATGATGGTTGGCTAACAGCTGGATTTCTTCTTTGGAGTGTTAACGACCAATAAAGTCTGAATCACCAGTGAGCAGCTTCATGAATCCTGATACAAATAAAAGAAAGACTACATTTATTTCATGCTACTATAAATTAAAATAAATGTATGTGTACATATCTACTTGCAGACACACAAAAACAAACACACTAACACACACACACACACACACACACACACACACCACATACAGTACATAGATCTGTATTGAGATAATATGCATGTGAGAAGAATTCCTTGCCTTTTTTACCATATAGATCAATTACGTAATTTCAAAGTAATTTTATGGATTAATCAATTTACACTTTCTAAACACCCCTGACCCAGGATCACAAACTTCAGTGATCAAAGAATGGACCAGCTTGTATTACTACTGTTTACAAGTCTGTTTTTGTTATATTGCTCATATTCCCATCTATAGCCTTCCTGTCTTCCCACAAAGTTGACCACTGGATCAAAAAGTCACCATTGTTTGTTAAAGTAATACTTTTACTTTTCAATACTTTTCAAAACTTCCAGTATTCACAACTGTTAGCAAATTTGTCACATGCAAAAAAAGAAGAAATGCAAGCAAAACATTTATTTAAACAAGCTCACTCACCCGTATTTGATGCATCCCTCCATCTAGCAGCAGGTTATTCCTCTGTTGCAGTTGCAGCGACATTCAGGTGACAGAGGACAACCTCCCGCCCACTGCAGTGACAGACGTGGGCTTTGGCAAATCACCGCCTCCCGTGCTACTTAGGACGACTCCTATTGGATCATCAGATAAAAATCAAGAACAGTAATCCACTAAGGACTGACAGGTATTGAAGGGAGCACTTAAACAAACAGACGGTAGGCTCAATGAGGATTTGCCACTAATCAATCTAATCCTCTACAGTTGACTTCAATCTATAGTGGAATAGACACAAGATGGGCAGCCTTGAGTATCTCTTGCTCAAATTATTCTATTGTCTCAGAGTATAGAAGTAGTTGAAATGGCATAGTGAACCAATATCAATTGTTTTCTTCTGCAAGAGTTATCTGCTAGGTCATTTTTTGGGGAGAGCAGGGACAAATGTGGATTTTATTCTCTCTTAATCCTGAATTCCTTGGTGGTAGGAGTGTCACTTGTGTGTTAAATGCAGTTCAAATTCATATACTGGAACCATGTCATTTTTTGCAGAAATTTTGTCATTTTTCACCCAGATGTATAATACAGTAATACAGTCTATGGTTAAAGGTAATAGTAGTAGCATTGACATTGTGGCACAGAATGGATATGACTTAGATAAGTACTTGTACATCGAGTAATAATGTGGCTTCTTGTGATTTATGGCTGTGAATCTATACAGGCTATCAATAATCTCTATTGACCCGAATCATGTAAGTCACATCTGCCCTCCCTGTCAACTACTGACCACGGACTCTATGTAGGTCAACTGTGCTCCATACTGAGCTGCAGTGGTCAGCGAGTGCACAGAGCTAATCTGACATGCTGGCCAGCTGTCGTGGGCATGGATTACCGAAAACAAACTTTGAAGAAAAAATGTTAGCTGTGTTTTGTGCATTGCGAGACTGTGGAGTCAAATGTCATCTGACGCATCTTGAAATAATGCGATAACAACACTACTCTAATTACAAGCTGTGAACTGAAATAAATTGGCCATTTAATTTCCCTTGAACTATTCTATTGATTTGGGGGAAAAAAACGAGTCCAAAAGCAACTCTTTGTGCGCTCCACTACTGTGCACTGCTGATTACATTTTCAAGGGGGTAATGATTAATCTATAATTACATTTGAACTTTCTCGACACTGGTTGTGGCAATAAACACGCAACATCCCTACAGCTTCTGTTGCCTAAAATGAATGAGAGCAAAGGACCAGCAAGAGCTTCACAAGCAAGGTGCTGAAAGCCCTGCAGTGCAGATTATGATGACTGAACTAGCCAATACAATACATTATAGAGCAGGTGGCAGAAAAGCGTTGTTGGACTCTTTGGCGGCTTTTACTTGAAATACAAACAGGTAGAGAGAGACACATAGATACACAGATTGAAAGCAATTTAAAGGACACTTCACCGAACAACAAATCTGATTTATTGTGCGGTTAGTGTCATAGATACTGCAAAAGCTATCAATGGTATTGCACAAATACAGTTGTTTTGATAGTCACTGAGAGGTAATGTCATTGAATATGTCCTCTGAGTTGTGTCATTTGGATGGCAATTAATCAGTGTCATGCAGCTCTGTCAAATGATGCAAATGTAAAAATAGCATGGCTTAAAGCCTCACTATCGGGATATCGTTTGGAAAATATCGTTTCCCAAGATCCCAGTTTTATAGGCATGATGCATAGGGCTGCCTATATTCAAATCAAAATGAAGATGTAATGTATAATCAATCACATTGAAGGGTGGGACAAAAGAAAACTCAGATGTATTATGGAAGAAATTCCCCTTTAATGAATTAGGAAGGAAATATCTAGCCTATAGATATTGGAAGTACTGTAAATATCAAACTTCTACTGTCCACTAGATGTCAGCAATGCCTTTAGCAGCAGACGTGATCCTGTCTTCTTTGTAAGCAGGTCCGCAGTTGGCTTTTCTCATCTGTCTCCTGATCAGTGAATGAAGCCGAATGAAGTTTAGTACCCAATGAAGTTTGGACACTCGACTAATGCTGATTGATGATGTAGGCCCTGCTTCCTATAGAAACGGCTGGTCAAGGTAAATACCATTCAATTTAGAAAATCGCACAGGCTGTGGTATTCATGTCTGAGACAGTCCAATCAATATTTGGCCAGACTTGTATTATGTGAAAACCCCCCTCCTGTCTTTCCTGATTCATTTTAATGGAGCAGCTGCAGATTTTATATTGTAATATCTATTCAAGTCTTATTGGTTCAATCAAGTTAAATCAAATTCCCCTGCCTTAAGGCTTCACTGTAGCTGTGTCACCTCCAAACAGGTGAAACATTTTTGACTGAGCACACTAGTTCTTTTCAGCAACACACTGCTTTATGGACAACAATAACTAAATTGACAGCTCCTGATGGATTCATCTTCCATATCCTTTTAGAGGATATGGAACAAAGCGTTTGGCAAAGTCCCTGCATCTAATATCACTTGCCACCAAAACTGTCCAACCCACTTCTATAAATAGATTAAATTTCTGGGGACAAAGTGGCACAATGACAGTTGACTGACACGGTATTATTATTTAGTCAGTGTGATAAATGATTAGACGTAGGTCACCAATCAGCTTAGAGGGAACATTTGTCCTAAATGCTCCCTGATGAGATTTTGTTTAGATATGGCTTCCTAATAGATTTCTGGCTTTTTTAATTGATCTTTGCCCTCCGATATAATGATAAAAAAAAATTCCAAGATCAAAATTGTCCCCACTTTGCCATTGCCATTTGATGCCCCTGTTCCCACCACTGTCGCATAATTGTGGCCCAAATAAGGCTTTGTTATTGGGCTGTTAACAAAATTGCTTGTTTGGGCTGATTGTGGACCAGTAAAGCCCCCAACGTTGCATAAAGAGGGTTTGCAACAACATAAGCCTGAGGTCTATTTATACCACTTTGTAATTCCTTATCAAATAAGTAAATACGTAAGCAATTGAGCAAGCAAGCAAGTAAACAAGCAACTAAGTCAGTAAGCAAGCAAATAAGTAGTAAGCAAATAAGTAAACAAGTAAGCAAGCAAGCAAGTACTTAAGTAAGTAGGTA